>NC_133359.1:13262614-13460114 GCF_030506205.2 Paramisgurnus dabryanus | reverse complement strand
CAGGGTGTTTTTCTTTGATCTCTACTTCAGACACACCTTTTATGTACAGAAATGTGTTTATTCAGTGGCTTGTGTTGTTTTTGATCGTCTTTTATTTGAAAACAAAACCTGATTAAGCGGTGTACTACGTGATTGACGAGTAACGTTATCAACAAAATTGTCACGAGTGGCAACTTTGTTTTGCTTTGAATTTATCAGATCTTTGGCGTTGATATCGACGTTTCGTTTTGTATTACGTTATTTAACTTTAACTTAGTTACCCGACGCTGTTTGGCTTTTGGTGTACAGTCGCTTTTATTTATTCCTGTAAGACCTGTTCTTGTGCTTTCGCTTTAACTTACACGTCGAGTGGCGTCGAATAAGATTGTCTCGTAAACTAACCGGTGACTTGATAAACTTGATCGGTTGGGTTTTTCCTTTTGTTATGAAGACGATAAGCCAAGTTCACGATCTAGAGTTACAAGTTTATTGTTTGATCACAGGCTGGCTGCGAGTTGGTCATTGTTCGTTTAACTTACTGTCCGCCTTGTTTGTGGTGTTGACTCACTCTTTACAATGGTGCTGGCTTTTAATTCATCAGAAATTATCTCACTTTAACACAGTACTTGCCCAGATCCACCGATATGCGTTTTAAATAACTAAGATCAAGTATTTGTCTTTTTTTATTATTGTCAGGCTATCCATATTTCAAATAATAAACGAGGAACTAATTGAATTAGGGAAGAGTTTGTTAATTTGTAACACGCACCATACCCCATGTAATTGTTAAAAGGAGTGAAAAATGGCCAACACAAGGCATCAATATCATGGGTGCATCTCGACCCCCACATGTGTGAAACGTGCGCTGGCTGTCGCTTTGTTATTGCAGCAAGGGTTCGAGGTGATGATTGTCGCGTGCTAACTCCCAGGAAAGTTACCACTCGCGTGATCAGTAAGAAAATTCAGTACACAAGTCTAAAAAAACATACGTTATCATTAACACCCTTATTTTACTACTTTACTTAGCTGGAAACGGAGCACACGTCCGATATTTCGTACGTGCGCAGTTTGATAATCTCATTTAATGCGGCAATCGCAGATTACAGAAAGCATGTGTCAATGCAGTGTGAAAGGATTTACATTCAGAGGACGGGAGGCTGTTTCAGGCACAAGTCATTGACCGTTTCACGATTCATCCTTGCAGCCTAATTGCATTCAGTGTAGGTGTCCAAGGTCATTCAACACAAAAGCTCTCATTCCCACTTTACTACCCTGGTAACTTTGCAGGCCCGCATGAATGGGACGTAAGCCACCACTGTGAATAATCCAATCGGTTGCTTTAATCTCGTGATTGAGACGTTTTTCAAGTCATTACTAGAGGCTGTTATTATAATCCCTGCAGAATCCTCTCTGTTATCTTAATACTTATTAGTGGTTTTGTTAAAGATTCAATCAATCAATTTATACATTTATATTAAAAATGCTTAGGTGTAAACATATAACAAATCTAATGCTCATAGATTAGACTCTTTCCCTTGGTTTCACAGACAAGGCTTAAGCCTAGTCCTAGACTACGACGCTGGTTTGAGCTGTCTCAACTGACTAAACTTACACCGACAGGTTTTAAAATAAGCCAATGCATTTGATTTGTCTCAAGATACACACCAGTAACATCTTTGCCTAAAGCCTCACTCTAAAAATGTTGGGTTGTTTTTAACCCAGGGCTGGGTAACTATTGGAAAGAACACATTTCTGGGTTAAAATGACTCAAATAATGGGTTGTTTTTACCCAACTGCTGGGTTATTGTTAATCAACCATGTTAAAACAACCCATTATTTAGGTCATTTTAACCCAGAAATGTGTTCTATCCAATAGTTACCCAGCCCTGGGTTAAAAACAGCCCAGTATTTTTTAGAGTGCTGGGATATATATTTCACGATTTTTGTCATCATATAAGATCCTTATCACACTGTGCGACATGGATTGTTGTGTACAACAAGCATGTAGACTGTATGATGATGACACCTATTGAATCAGGCTTTGACGGCTGCAAACTCGTTACCGCAACGTCACCAGCATGCGCTATTAGTAAACAAATGCCGGTACGCAGGTCATAGCAGCAAACACACTGTGCGTTGATCATCCTGAATTTCTGATGCTGTCAGAAAGCTATTATAGGCTTGTGAGCCAAGACTGGGAAAACATCCGCCTTACACCTGTATCACTGTACGATGTAAGACCGACGATGAATAGCCACGATCACAGAAATCGCCACAATGGTAATCTTTCGTTGGGGACAGCCAAAAATCATTCAATGTAACTCAGGCTTAAGGAATGTTTATTAAAGATGCTTAAACATCTTAATTTAACTAAGGCCTAGTCTTTGCTTTAGCTAAGCCTTGTCTGTGAATCCAGGCCTTTAAATTTTGTGTGGGTACATATTATCACCAACGTTGGCTTGAGGTTATGTGTTTTTTGTCAAAACATGTGATGTGTGAACTCTAACATTGTCCCAATGTTAAGTAATAATTAAAACTTGCAAGGAGAGCTTTGACTATTTTACGAATCTCCCTGAGGTTATAAATGTAGTTGGGTTTGTTCTTTAGATTTTAATTTGCCTAGTACATTTACATTTATGCATTTGGCTGAAGCTTTTATTCAAAGCAATTTACAATCAACTTTTTACATATTACATGTGTTCACATGGAATCAAACCCATGGTAAAGGAATAGGAGGGAACTCATGGTAAAGGCTAGGGATGTAACGATAAATCATGTAATTTGCGTGCTGTGTTTCTTAATGAATTATGGTGAAATGCCGCTACATCCAAAAGCCAGAGGGTGCGCACATTAGGGATGCTCATATCAGTTAATTTTCACGACCGACAACCGTAGCTTCTAAACCGAACATTAACCGTTAACTTATAAGATTTTAGATGAAATTGTTAGGGGTGTGCATTGGCACTGTTCTCACAATTCGATTCAATTACGATTCATCAGGTAACGATTCAATTCAATTCGATTCTACGATGCATTGCGATGCATCAGAATTCTACTGTACACAACAAGGCAAGTGCAACTATTCTCAACAAAAACGGAAGCTTAGCAGCTTTAAGACAATGACAATTATATACCTGAGATGAGAATTTACACACAGCGTTAGTCTTGTCTAGTTGCCCATTAACTTCGTAGAATCCGAAATGTGCCCATATGTCCACTTTCCATGGAAAAGGGTGCGTTTTTATTTACCCGTCTATCACTGTCATCTCTCTCCGCCTCAGCCATCTTGATTGTTGTTGTTATGCCCCTGGAAGTAATTGAAACAACTTTATCGTCCACTCGAGGCCAGAAAATATACAGTGACATACATAATCGATTATGGCACTTTGCTGCATCGATGCTGAATCGTGCATGCCCGCATTGCGATACATTGCCGAATCGATTATTGTTGACACCCCTAGAAATTGTCATTGAGAAAAATACAGTTGACGGTTGTCTGTGAACTAGTAACGTGCAAACAGCAGCGACAGATCAACAACAGAACCAGGATTCATACATTATCAGATATTCACGCAACATTACCTTATTAAAAAGCACGCGATCGGTCCAGAGGATTAATATCCAAAGGGCAGATTGTCTCCGTTTCATCTACCACAGTGGTCATTTCTAAAGCAGGACGCTTTTCAGAAAGTTTTGGTTTTGCGTCGTCTTTCTCCATTTGTGCAAAAAGAGAGATGTTTATGGTTAGGGTCAGAGGCCATCAGCGAACGTCTGTCCGGATGTGCGCGAGACGGACCGCGTCATCTTGCGCGGACACGTGTGCGTCTCCGTTTAGCTTCCAAACACGCATACAAATGATTTCTCATACAAATGATTACTTTCAGACCGTCAGGGCAGCAATCATTTGTGTCATTTACAGGACATTCACAAATTAAAGATAGAAAAGTGGCGAAATGTCTTGTCGGCTCATGACGACACGCACCATGTATTAACAAATATTTTTTTATTTTAACTGATAATGTTAATCGGTCATAAATTCTTACCTTCGGTTAACGGTTAAACGGTCAATGTGAACATAGCGTGCATGCAGAAACTCAATATGCGTGACAAAAGTAGTACCATTTACACATGCATCTCTAGGAAATGCCTATAAGCTAATTTATTTCACTGTTCTTCAAACCTTTTCAGTAATTATCATGATAATAAAGAATATCTATTATGATTATCTTTGACGAGTGTTGCTTTTTCAAATGCATGTTATAAATGACTCAAACTCAGTGTTTTTAGTTTGTTAAGGACTTTCTGCTGATCAAAGAGCCGGAGTACATAAAAAGCTGTGTTTAATATCCAAATCGATAGCGGACAGGTAAAGCGTGTGTCACAATTTATCATTACACCTAAAGGCCCAAGTACATTCATCTTTTTTGTCTGCGAGTGTACCCGCACAACAAGTATACTTAATTTGACTTGTTCGCATACACAGGTACTTGATGCATGCCCATTACGACATTGCAATACCAGGCATACTAAAAAACACTTCTGTATGTGTGGTTACAAAAACCTGGCGGTGTGTGTACAGAACGGACACACTTTTCTGATGATATAAGATTAGAATTCTTGTAATTCACTTGTTTTTTTTAGCCAAAGCTGTGCCTAAAAAAGCAGGTGGATAGTTTAGTAAATAGAACACAAATCCGGCGGTAAGAGGATACAGTGTCTTTTTCTTGTGAGGAAAGCCTACCCTGTAAGGTGACCATATGTTTATATGTCAGACTCCTTGTGAAGATTTAGTTCCTTGCCTCCGTTGTCTCGTTTTTGTCAGGGAGATGTCATCATCAATTCCCACCTGTTGACGACATATTTTAGTGGTTAGAAATAATATGTACAATTTATGAATTGTGATATACCCTAAACTAACAATATCCTCAATTAGACATCTTTTGGAAAGAGTAAAATAACTTTTGGTTGGATTGTCACACTCAAACCACAAGCTTTGATTTGAACGCAGTGATCCAATTTGAAATTTAAGGTGTGGGTCAGCTCCTTTTCTTCTGAGAATCCGTTCCGGGGGTTGACAATAGAGATTCTTCTTGGCAAGCTGACAAAACGGCTCCTTGCACATTGTTTCTTGGTTACACTTCAGTCGCGCTCTGTATACCCAGCTTTAGTTGAGAAAAGTGCACTACAGGAAGAGGCCACACTTGCCTGGGCTCTCTCCCTGCCCTTCTTCTGTGTGAAGCACGCTTGATTTCCTAGCAGTGTGGCTATGAAACGAGCCCTGAAATCCCACCTCCTCCAGGAACTGGAGTCCTTCAGGAGCCGAGCCCCTCCGCCCTTCTTGCGTGCACACCGACAGAGGGCTAGGCCTGCCGGATGGACGCAGAGGATAAGCGTTGGTGTTTTGTTCTTGTCTGTTTTCATACATCTTCATTAACTGTTTGATGATGTCTAGAAAGTGGGTGGAGAATTGATCTGTGGGCATTTGGTCCAAACCTTCACATCAGCAGAAGATGAGAGTAGGACTTAATTTAGTTTCTGAATTGATTACATTTAGTGGGCAAAGTCAGCAACGTGGGCAGGAGATAGACAACCTCATTACTGATTAATCTTGAATTCATCATCTGTTTTTTGTGGAACTGACTGGCACAAGTACTTTTTAATTGTGCTGATATTGACCCTTGTTGGGATTTGTTTTTCTTTTTTAATTCTTTGAGTGATATTAAACCTTTACATGCTTTAAGTATAGTTGTAGCCAATTTCTTAAGTTGTTCTGGATGCTTGTGCGCATAATATCACATTATACATAATAGGGCTGAACGATACATCGAATTTTCATCGTCATCGCGATATGAACTCACGCGATGAACACATTGCAACAGACAGCCTTGACGCGATGAATGAAGGGAAAACGGTAAGCGCATGTAATAAACGTTTGACCTATCACGTTTAGTCCTGAAGACATGCCCTGTGTCCCAAACTGCATACTTCAATACTATATAGTAGGCGAAAAGCACTACTTCTCGTACTGTTTGCATACTATATAGTATGGAAGTAGGCAGTTTGGGACGCATGGATGGTTTGCGCGTTCATGCTATTAGGCCAATCAGGGGAACCCCCAAGTCAGCTACACTCAGATTGATTTGTGAGGTGTCAGTTGCGACGCTGTGCCTGTTAGCAAAAACGATGGCGGAGAAAGGAGAGAAGAGTGAGGAAAATGTGTTGTCAGACGAAGACCTTGTGGTGAAAAGGAACAGCACTTCAGCTATATCATGGAATTATTTTGGATTTAGGAGAGATGACGCCACAAACACGGGTACTGGGGAAGCGGTGATTCACATATTGCGTCTATTGCGCGCTCAAGTTCATTATTTCCAATGTAGGCGCGCAGTATGTGTGCTCTGGAAGCCTGCGGTCGCGACTCGCACACAGTGTGACGCGCTCGTTTTTCCAGGCTTTTCAAAAACATTTTAACTTTTCAGAATGACACAAGTGCAGCGTGCAGATCATGTGACAATAACCTACGTGCCCCTAAAACATGAAAAAATATAAAATATTTATCGCAACTCACATCGTCATCGCAACATTAAACAATCTCACCGCACAACGCAACTTTTCCTCACATCGTGCAGCCCTAATACATAACATAACATAATACATTACATTGTTATTTTCTTTCTGATAATTCACTCCATGGACTCTATTTAACTCCGCAACCATGCTTTTACTTATCTGATTCTTCTACTACCAAAACCATTTTCTGTGTTTACCTCCTGTTTCTTATTTTAATGACAATCTGTGCCTTAACAAGTTTATGATTCAGACGTCTGATTCACCTCTAATTAACACTTGTCTCTATCAGCAATTGCACAGCTCATTGTCAGAGATCATCTAACCCATTGCCCCTGGCTGGCGTTGAGGTTTAAACGCAGTATGTCCACATGTTTCTTGACAGATGTTTGTCTTATTCATGCTTTTCATACACGGCTGTGTCATTTATCAACTCCTCCTTTCTGCCTCCTCTCACCTTGTGCCTCCCCTTCTCCGTATTCCGCCCATCCTAGGGTTGCCTATATTAAATACAACATTCCCAACACTACTCACAAACTCTGGCTCTACCACTGGCCTTGGCATGAGCATGACTAAATCACAGATGGTGGGTCTTTCTTTGCGTCTCCCCCCCAGAGAGGGGAGATGGTTGTAGCTGGGTGCTGCAGTTCATCTAGGGCACCTTTTCTTCTGGGCCTTACACCGTATGATTGTAAAGGGAGATTTAATCTCAATGGAGCTTGATGGAGCAGGAGCCGAGGACAGGCTCTTGTTTTGAACAGCAGATGGATTAAAATGAGGAAAACGGATTTGTCGGATCTGTAGCACTCTCCCGTTTTGTTCTGACACCGGTTGTCGATTGTGAAGGATTGCCGCGAGCCTGTATGCGCATTTTATGTGTGTATCTGTTTAGCCTGTGTTGAATTAAAGGCTTTGAAGTGAGAGCAGCTAACCCTTGATAAAGCTCCTGTGGTTTTGAGGAGGAGGAAGTGAGCTTTTGGCTGGAGGATTTGCACCATCAATAACTTGAAGGGTCAGCAGGCCTTGTTTCAGACCCCAGATGCTGTGCCTTGAAAAGGATCACTCCCACCCACCTGCATCCTAAAGATATTTATCTTTATAACCATTTATAAGCCAGGCCATTTCTAACAGAGGAAAAAAGATTTTAAGGCATTTACAACAAGACCATGTTTGAAATGGTGCGGATTAAGGGACAACCGTTACTACTGTTGCTTTCCCTTGGGTAATAAACCTTGGTACATTGCCTGTCATGACCCGTTTACATCTACATTTATGCATTTGGCAGATGCTTTTATCCTAGGGACTTACAGTGCATTCAAAGCATACATTTTTATCAGTATGTGCATTCCCTGAGATTGAACCCATGACCTTTGTGTTCCTAACGCAGTGCCCTTTTTCACATAAGCCAGAAAGCAATCTACCATAGTCCAAACTAAACAACCCAGTTAATATAACCACTTCAATAATCAACAAATTTAAAAGTTTTATTTTCCGGTGCTTCTTTTGTGTCTACCGACTTCATCATAAGTTGCATGCATGCATAATACTTTGATACTTCTCAAGTCTTTCTAAACCACCATCCCTTCCCCCATGTCTGATTGACAGGTGAGGGCAGAAGTAAATGTATCAGATGGTTCGACACGGGGAGGGGGGTATTTGTCGGTCTTGTAGTGTGTGGTGTTTGTTTCAGCCGGCTCCATTGTTGCAGCGCCCCATGGTTCCCAGTGGCTGTCTCCAAGTTGGGGCTGCCTCACCACACATGGTGCTCATTTGTGGGTTGAAATTGAAGCTGGATGACAGGGCTCAATTGTGATCCTAGGTTGTCTGTGTTGCTTTAACTCTCTTAGACTTGATTGTCAGGTGGTGTTTTTTTGCTTGTGACAACATGATGCAAGAATCATGATGGGAAATCTGCTGTTTAGTGTGTCATCAGGGATTGCGTCTCTCCCTGCAGACTGTGGAATGGGTGGGGGTGGCAGTTGGGGGGGGGGTTCTAGTGGGAATGTTACCCTACAGCCTCACAGAAGAGTTGGATGTTTGGGACGGGGGGGCAGTCTGTGCAAAACACATGAGGGACCCTCAGCCTGGAGCTGAGACAGCAACGAGAGCATGTGTACGTGTTAGTGTGTGTGTGTATTTGGGAGGGGTGGGGAAGGGTGTTGATGTGCTTTCAAAGGCTAATAGAGCGGTTCATAACAATGGCCCAGCTAGACCCACTCATCTGCTCTTGGGAACAGTTGTTTGGAAGAGAAGCCATGGTTGTGTTGTCTGTGTCTGTTATGCTTATGGTAATATCTCCTGGTTCATTTTCTTATGTTTGCATTACAGCACACACTGTTTGCTATCTGTTTTTTCCGACCTATTCCCTGAAGTCCAAAGGACTTTTTAAAATGTTGCTGATTTTACTTGGTTTGTTTATATTCACTATCAGACTGTTTAAGTTGTTACTTTGTTCTGATTTTCAGGCGTAATAAATTTCCACTGATTTATAATGATGATAGTAGTACCATTATAGTTTTTGACACTGATCGTAGTTGCAGCAAACTGTTTGGTTAATTACCACAAACCAGTGCCTTTCAGTTAATACGGTTCTGCTTATTATTTTTACATATGAGGACTTTTACACCTCTTGTGCCCAGCTCAATTTAGCTTTTCGTTCTTCTGCAAATAGGACAGTACAATATCTTAAAATTATCTGATGATCAACAGTCAGGGAGTATGTGCATATGGTCGTCATAAAACTTTTAGTTTGACTTTGATATTGTGTATATCCTGGGTCTTTCTAGATTTGTATAATTATTTAGTGGGGGCCAAGATTTGAAAGCTCCAAAGTACAAATCAATCATAAAAATAATCCAAATGAATCCAGCATATTAACATTTGTCTTCTAAAGTGAAACATTTTGGAGAAATTTCATTATGGGGTGAACTATTACTGTAATGATCCTTGAATATGCATTGGTACTGGCCAACATTTTGCACAAGATGTTGTAATAAGACCACCAAGTGAAGGCCATGGGAGTCTGGGTCAGCAAAAGTTTTTGTGGAGGACATTGTGAGGTGGCTCAGTTTCCTGGAGTTAATGGTTCCCACTCAATAGCCTGTGCTGTGATCCCAAACCCAGGATGTGCCTGGCCATCCGTTCGTGACCACCTGTTGCACCTGGCCCTGACATTGAGTGCGTTTACATGCACAGTCTTACGCCGATTATGCTCAATAAACTGATAACGTGTGGGGTCATGTAAATGGGTAAAACGGTTTTCCTTTATCGGGGAAAGCCCATAAACGGCGTAAGAAAAAACCGATCGGCACAGGTAGTTTTTTGCTCATTACGCCGATTTCGCGTGGCATGTAAACACCTTAACCCGCTTTCTCACGGTTTTGTCCATGTGCGCATGTCCCCGCGTATGAAAGATGAACGTCACACGTGGAAGTAAGCGCAAAGTAACGCATAAAAGTCTCCGCTGGACTAAAGCAGTTGGCAGAGAAACTGTGAAAATAGAAGCTCATGTTACATTTACAGGTTCTGAAGACCTGAGAAGAGATACAACTGTACAGCTTAAGACAATATATGCCGTTGGCTTTTTGATCGACTACTATGTACTATAGGTGGTGACGTCACTGCCTGTGAGAAAACTGTTAAGTCTTCAAGTCCCATGTAAACGCAGTTGGACTGGTTATTCGCGCCGCGGCCGGGTTGCAGAGCTGGGCCGGAGCGCGGTTCACTTGGGCTCAGGCGCGGAAGGCTGTGGTGTGACCGCAATCGCGCCTGAGCGCGATTCAAAAGGTGAAGACGTCAGTTGCGCGACCACTCACCTTCATCTGCCTCCTTAAAACCTTTTGCTGCGATCAGCGGGGTTACGTGAATGTCCGAGCTGCACACATGACAGATCAACTAAGCAATATGATGACATCTGAGAGGGCTGTCTGTAATCGCGCACCAAATGACTCAGAATAAAAAACACAGACTTATCATCACGGTGGGTTCCAGTGTTAAGAGAGAGCTTTACTTCCTGCTTGTTTCAAAACAATCGCATCTTAATGACGAAAGCGTGCCCGGACTCGGATCGATAAGAAGTACAGTGTGAGTGCGTGCATCTGGGGGAGTGGGGAGGGGTGACAATCGCGCTGGGGCATGGTTTGGTTTGGTTTGAATAATGTGAGTGCGCTCTCACACTATCCAAACCAAACCGCATCCTGGAGCGCTTGTTTGGGTCAGCTTACTTTTGGGGGCTTTTCCACTGGGTGTTGTACATAGTACCTGATACTTTAGTACCACCTCAGTTTAGGGTTCCAAGCGACCCGAGCTGATACTAAAACGTGACACAAAAACTCTGTAGATCACTGATTGGTCTGAGAGAATCGTCACTACCAACATCATCGCTATAATGTAAAAGATTAGCTTTACCTTAGTGCTAGTTTGTGCTCTCTCGAGCAAACATGTTGTCATCTGTGCTCTGCTATAAGTTCCCAAACTCCCTTTAGCGATGAAAAAACATCTACAGGTTAACACCATACAATTTTTTTTCCATATTTGCAGTTTGTGGAGGCACATTCACGACGCCCATGACCGCAAATGTTTAAATGCAACTTAAATGAGGCTCATGTGAGAGAGAGGTAGTGATTAACGTGGTGTGCAAACATCTATGTGTGGTGGTCAATTTTAAATTTGTGGCGAAATGGGAAATAAATGAATGTACGAGAATGTAAAACAACGGTCTCACTAGTATGATGTCACAGCAGTAGGCAGCACAAATATAACGATGTGCCTATAATCCCTCCCATTCCAAAGTGTTACTAAACTGGATGGAAAAGCTAACCAAGCCAAAGTGAGGTGAGCTGACCTGACCTGACCCAAACCGTGGGCTACTATGCAATGGAAAAGCGCCATTCATTTTTTTTTTTTTTAACTCTGTGTAATTCTGTGGTATGTAGCATATTCTAAAGGTGATTTATTTTGAATAATACATGTCATGTTTGGAAAGGTTGTTAGACTGATTATCTTCTAGAAAAAAAAATGTTGACAAATGATTTTCACAAATTCTTGGGAGTTGGTTATTTGTGAATAAAATTTTGCATGATTGAGTTTCTTGGACAGAAACTAGACACCTCATTTGAATTCTCTCTCTCTCTCTCTCTCTCTCTCTCTCTCTCTCTCCTCTATATGACTATCAAATACTGAAAATACATTCTAGTTATGTTTTATCATGGTTTTAGGGTCATGTTTTTTATTAGTGTTGTCACTGTATCAAAGGTTCGGTAGTCTACCAATACGAGTAGAAATACTCGAGTTCTGCTGTGGTTCCAGTACTTAAGAAAACCTGGTACTGATTACTTTATATTTTTTAGTACCGACTTGATCAGAAAGAACTACTACCAAATCAAAGTTAAGAATACATAATATAAGACAACATAAATGAGAATAACGTTTTCTTAACTTTCTGACTAATTTTTTGACTAAATCAACATTTGACAAATGGTAATAATGCAGATGTTTTTATGAAAATAAAGTTCATATCAGATTAAACTTGAGACTTGACATTTAGAATGTGTATGCAGTACACAGTGTTTCCCACAGGATGTGGTGCTGATGATGTCACTTACTCTCCTGCACACTTTAGATCAGGGGTGGGCTTGGATTGCAACGTTCCTGCAAAGTTTAGCTGCAACCCAAAACAAACACCCCTGAAAAATCTTATCAATTAGAATTTGCATTCAGGTGTGTTTGTTTGAGGTTGGAGCTAAACTTTGCAGGACAGTGGCTCTCCAGGACCAGGAATACCCACCTTGCTTCAGCACACCTTCCTCTATTTTTTAGGTGGCTGTGAAAAGCTTGATTGGCAGGTTCAGGTGTGTTTGTTTGGGGTTGACCTCTGCAGGAAAGTAGGGCTGTGTCCGAAACCGCTCCCTCTCCTATATAGTGCACTATATTTGGTATCCGCCATTTTTTAGTGGTGTCCGAAACCTGAGTGAACAACTTCATTCCCTACATTCGTTCACAACTTTTTACCCATAATGCACTCTGAGTTTGAGGGTACATTCGATGTACACTCACTCACTCATATCCCATGATACAGGAGACGAACACTGATCAGTAAACTGGAATTAGCTGAAGGATACTGATTGTAAACACTATACCTTTTACGTTTATCAGTTATTTTGTACTAAATAAAAAAAAGAAATGTGTTAACATACTTATTTTAATTTTAAATAAAAAGTATTAAATATAAGAAAAACATATTATAAAATAAATATGACAAGCAGTTATTTTGTTCTCTTTATTAACAACTAATACGATAAACATGACAAATGTGACAAACAGTAAGAAAGTAAACTTTACGGTTTCACAGTGCAATCCATAAAGCCACACAGGTGTAAGGGTTTTTAACATCAGTGTTCGAAATCACACACTCATTTTCATTTACCTCTTCCCCATATAGTGGACTGAATCAGTTTTTTTGTTGTGGGCAAAAATTCTTAATCTTGTGGCACGTTTTCTTAAAAAATGCAATGGAATATGCAGGATATTTATGCAATTTTATACGATGAAATTGCAGGAACTTGCAAAAACTGTGCAAACTTGCAAAAACTGTTTGCAGCTTTTCAATGATGTTCACGTCATCATCGCAGCATGGCTGCGCTTGTGTGAGGTAAATGCAGCATTTTTCAACTTTCTGCTAAGAAAAGCAATGCTCCTCCATCAATATTGGATCCGAACGTAATGGTGGCGCAGCTTATGAGAGTAAAATGCTTTAGTACTATGTGTCACTGTGGTGGCTGGTGTTCTCTCTTCCGAGGGACGCGAATTCATGCTGCACACGCTTTGAAAGGGTTTATGATAAAAGACGCGTGTGTTTGTGGGAGTAAAACACTTTAGTACTATGTGTCACTGTGGCGGCCGGTGTTTTCTCTTCCGAGGGACGCGAAATTAATGCTGCACACGCTTTGAAAGGGTTTATGATAAAAGACACGCGTGTTTGTGTGAGTAAAACTTTAGTACTATGTGTTACTATCAGTTGCGGCCATTGAATGTGATAATGTGTGTGTTTGTGCATTCGTTACACGCGCGTCGAAGGGTTTATGTAAAAGACGTGTGTGTGTGTGTGCTGCTACACGCGCATCGAAAGGGTTTACGATAAAAGACACATGTACGTTTGTGTTTGTGTGTGTGTTTTTGTGCGTGCGTTTACGATAAAAGACACGTGTGTGTGTGTGTGTGTGTGTGTGTGTCAAAAGGGTTTATGATAAAAGATGCGTGTGTAAGAAAGACACTTTGTCTTAAGACACTCACTTAACATTAAACTGATTACACATGAGAAAAAAAAAACTGTTATCCAATCATAGCAGTGGGCGTTTACTTCCAAGTCGTCAATGCAGCCCGCCCATTAAAACGGATCATTTCTCTAACCAGCCTTAAAATCAGGGTACAAAATAGCCTATTACTTATTGCTTTTGATGTTTTTGGATGTAAAAACCATGCAAACGTCATGAGTAGACCTCAGACAACAGTATAAAGCAATAAAAACGCCAGAGGAAGGGCACCTTAAACTGCTGCTAAAATCTAAAATGTATAAATGTCAAAATCCCCATACATTTACATTGAAGAGCAGGTATATGAGATGATTTTGGCTATATTACTTGTTTGTCTCATGCAGCATGCAGGCTTTACTGTTGTTCCTCTTCTCATTAATGTGTTGTTGCGTTATGAGCACTTTTTACATTTTAAACACAAGTGATCGTTTTATTATAGATTGTGTAAAGCGCAGACACACCAAGTGGAAAACATGGCTAACCTTTCGTTAAGTTATGATAAACTTGACAGTCTTCTCTGTCGATGACATCTGTGACTGTTGATGTTTACATGTAAAGGCAAGTACACGGAGGAACGCACACTAAAAACACTGCAATCTTTTAATTTGTTCAATGTCTCAATCTAAGAGAGAGGTGCTGCACGCAACATTAAGCCCTTTTCACACAGATTTTCCGTAAGATACACGGGACAGGCATCCTGGAATTTTACGGGACCGCTTGATATTTTATTCATTCACACTGCCAAGTTTACACCGCATCTGATGGTCCCGGAAAGACACGTGACATGTTGAAAGTCCCGCCCTCTCTTCTACGCAGCGTCTGAAGTTTGCATATTATTTATTATTTCTCTCTCCAGAAACAACTCGCGTGCATTTTTGTTTATGATAAGACTACAAAGGAGCGCGTGAATGCACAGTTCTATTCTGGTGAATGATCTCAGCTTCAGAGTGGATATTTGACAAGCTCCCTGATTTCTGCTTTGATACAGTTTTCAGACATTTCTCATCGTGATTGTTTATATGCATTTAAAACCCGCATTTTGAGGAGCTGAACAATATATCTCGTTGGGATGACATGCGGGTATTTTCGTTTATTATAGCTCAAATGAGCACGTGACGCGATATTCTTTTATGCTGCTGAATGATCTCCGTTTCAACGCAGTAAGTAACGAGCTAACTTACCTGATATCCGCTTCAGTCTAGTATGCTGACATTTCTCGTAGTGAATGTTGTAAATCCCTGATTTTAAAGAGTTGAACCAACTTCATGTTGCCATGCCACGCGCGTCCTCACTACGGCACGTGTGTCATTGTTTATGCGTCTCATATATCATTTCCTGATAACTGCTTCAATCTAGTTTGCAACATTTCTCGTGGTGAATGTTTATATACATGTTAGTTTGCAACATTTCTCGTGGTGAATGTTTATATGCACGTTATCTCTCGTTGTAAGGAGCTGAACCATAACTTGTGTTGTGATGATGACGCGCGCGTCCTCACTTCGACACGCCCTTTATGGCATTCTTGTTCACACAGAGGGTTACCTGCGTATCTTACTAGGTCCTCTTTCCGGCAACGATCCCAGAAGATTAACGGAACGAGTTTTTGTTCACACAGACGCTTGTCTGGCAATTTTACGGGTATTTTCTGGGACCAGAGGTCTGTGTGAATGAGGTTTTAGAGAGAGAGAGCGAGAGCGAGAGAGAGAAAGACCGAGAGAGGCGCCGAGCGCTCGCAACAATGAATTAAGCCGTTTTAAATAGTAAAATAAAAATGTAAATGGGACTCATGAAAAACCTATTTGTGCCGGCCAGTGTTGCCACAAATAAATCAACGTATGGGAAACAGTTTAAATGTTTAGAGCGGCTTTTAGGTCAGAATCTTTATTCTCATCTGCAAATAGATATTGTATTGTCTCTTGCCATTAAGACAACCTCCAGTGCTTTGGTTATAGCTTTGTGTCTGTAAGAATTTGTGTTGACTGACTGTTTATACACAGATAGGGGTGTGTGCTGTTTTGGCATCACCTGTACTTTACTGGCTGAGTGCTCTTAGGGTGTATTCACACTATGCGAATCAAACCCCACCATACCAGAGTATGTTTGATTTCCAAAGTCTGGTTCATTAGACTTCATTAGTGTGATTGTTCCATAAAGTACTGGGTGTGGTACACTTAACCGTACATGGCTCAGTTTGGTTTGTGGCTGGGTCACAACCTCGCTATATCCTACCTCAACTTCAGCTGCCACAGTAAAAACTCTTTTCATACATGCAGCACGATTATATGCAGCTACTTGTCACCCCAAATGGTAGTTGTTTTCGACTTTATCCGGCACTCTGCAGACTGATCAATTTATGACATGAAATAACGTGAGAGAGATTTAAATGCATATTAGCTGAAGTCTGCTCTTGAATCACTCTCATGTTACTTTAAAGTCTTATGCTGCATTTACACCAACCGCGGTAAGGGCGTGAAGCGCGAGTGATTTCAATGTTAAGTCAATGTGAAGACGCGTTGACGCGCGTCAGGAGGTCCCGCGGCGCGGAAGAGGCGTTCGGCGCGGAAGACGCGTTTCCGCCTCTTTCGCGCGTGAAGCTCGGGCGAAAGGCGCGAATTGAGCGTTGTGCGCGGTACGCGCGGTAAGCGCGAATTGTGCTTTTTGTGCATCTTGCGGTTCACGCGAATTTGCGGCTGACGCCCGAGTTGAAAAATTTGAACTTTGGTGGAATTTCGCGCCGCGTTAACCAATCAGGAGCCTGCTTGCTGCTGTGGTGGCAGCCCCGCCTGGAGTCACTCACTCAAGCAGTCACTCGAAGCTATATGACACAAGTTGTTATTTCTATAGTGGAGACAGGAATAAAAAGGACCTCGCTTGGAAGAGTGTCAGTAAGGACTTTGGGCAACTTGGTAAGTTGTAATACACGCTTCACTTTTGAGTCACGTGACGTTTATCTACCCGCGCCGTTTATTTTTCCCATAGTAAGGTTACCCAATACAAAACTGGTAACTCTCTTGATAAATGCACAAGTAACATCAGTCATCTTGCAAACAGACACTCGCACAGCAGTTGCCCCTCCCACAAGAAGCGGATTTTGCTTCGGACGCGCGTCAAATGCTTGCTTTTTCCGCGCGTCTACTCCGCTCTACACGCGCGAATGCATCCAAATTGTTCAAGTGGCAAACCACGCGTGGTAGACGCGATTTTGACGCCCAAACCGCGTTTGGTGTAAACTTAGCATTATGCCAATCAGTCTGCACAGCACCACAGCCAATAGCCAACATGCCTATTATTAAACAAAAAAGTTATAAATACAATAAACGCCACTATAGTGACTCCGATGAGAGAATGCATATCTTCCAGTTTTCTTTAGAACCTGAATTGCACCATAATGACGTAAGCTTACTTCATTCCAGATTTTAAAGTGTAGTGTGAGTGCAGACCTGCAGAGGAGTGGGGAGAAAGGAGTGTGCACACCAAAGCATTTTTATGCGGCTGAAAACGCCCGGCGGACAGCTTTATTTCAGCCGACTGCCAGCTATCTTCAGCTGAACGCTTTGGTTGTTGTGATACTTCTGCTTTGTTTATTAGTCGTTGTACAATGAGCCTGTTGGTTGTTGTGATATTTGTCCCACCCCTCCTCCACTGTTATTGGACGACCTGTGTGAACTGACATTTTTTTACCCAAAGTTGAATATTTTTCAGCGCTGATCAAGAAAAAAACACTGAGCGGTGGCGTTCAGCGCGGAAAAATCCACCAGATGTTTTTTTTTTTTTAAATGCTGCTCTTCCATTGGAAGCTTTCTTCCGCTGTCGTTAAAGCTTTGGTGTGCACGCCCCCTTATAGAAAAGTACAATGTGAGTTTTCCCAGAGTTTGTTGAGTTAGTTGCTGAGTAAAAGACACTCATCCCAGTAAATGATTTATTGACATCAGTTTTGTAACTGGCTGCAAATCTGGACAGCTACTCTCCATATAAATTTGGTCTGGACTGTCTATACACAGCTGTAATGGTGCACGAAGATTGTAACTCAAAGTGTGGCATTAAGATATACAAGTCAGAAGATTCATTCACAGCAAAAAATATACTTGCCCACCCCTTTGTCTTTTTGTTGCTCCCTTAACCAACAAGAGCTGTTAATTGCTGCTTTGCCATCTGTGGAAAGATTATGCTGTGCACCAGGGACCAAATTTGGGGACAACTACGTATTGCCAAAGCTCTGCCATGCAAAATCTAGGAAAGATAATGTGCTTGGTCAGTCACTGATAAAATATCCAGTTTAATTATTTTTTTAGAAAGCTCTTCAGTTGGTCTGCCTTCTGAACTTACCTGATGAATTGAGTTGACCTTCAATTGCTTGGCATCAAGGTCAATTTAGTGGCCTGAAGTGACAGCCTTAATAGTAAAGATGCACCTGTTATATATTTAGAAACAGCATGGCAATACTAGATTAATATAATACTGTCTGCCTAAAATGTTAATCTAATAATTTACCAATAATAAAACTGTCTGCAAAATGTTACACATAATGACTTGACTTGTCTCAAAATTTTTTGCGCCCTTCTGTAGGGTTGTGCGACTCGTGTATCGACGATCATCAGACATAACGTTAATAGCGGGCTTTCATGACGATAGCTGGCGATAGTTATTATTATTAGTTATTATTATTATCATCATAGTTTCACATTAACATGCACATTGCATTTTTTCCTCACATGATGGGGTTCGTTGGCTTTACTTTGCGCGAGGGAGTTTGTAATGCATGCGTCCTCCTATTCAAATGCACGTGGACTCAATGCACGTGTCTTGGACTCTTGCTCAGACCTGAATGCACGTGGTATGGATGACTTCTAGCACCTGAACTTGTAATACGCGCGGCTCTAACATTTCCTTGCACTAGAGAGGTTGTTACTCAAAATTTGTATTTACTTGATATGTTTTGTCTTTGTTTAAAATGTTAACATAAAAAAGCCAAGCTAATATAAAATATGTAATAAATAAATATAAAAATTAAGGCTATTAATAAAATGTGGTTTGTTAGGCAACTCCATATTGGAGACCACTGATCTAGAAGTTTTGTTGTTTCCAGCAACAATGACAATTGCATTAAATTGTCTTCATGCATAAACTTTACTTTTATATGCACTGATTCTCTTAATTCAGGGATAAGGGTCTTGTAGTTCAAGCTCCTTCTTTTGTGTCCACGCCAGCATGACTTGGAATAGTTGTGGTCTTAAAGTGTGTGCTGGGCGACAAGCTTGAGTTACGTAGTGTATAGTTGGCTTAAAGAGATTTCGAATTTCTGGAGCAACGGACATACAAAACAATAATTCCCTATTTCTGCCATCTGAGTTTATGAATGGCACTTCAAAAGCCAAATTGGGGTTGTGTTAATCCCCCACAGCCGCCTTCAGGTTTGAAGTGTGATCAAAGTCCAGGCTGCATTGATAGATGAGCCCACTCTGGTCCACTAACTGTCAAGAGACCAGGAAGTTATGAGCGTAACACAGGATCTAGGGGACAAGTAAAGAGGTTGCAACCCCAAACCTACCTTAGTGTAAGTAAATTGTGAACATATGGATGGGAATACAGTGCAAAACATTAAAAGGTGAATATGAGACATGTCACATACAGAATGTCACATTATATTTTTCACGTGTTATAACATAAACAATTTACCAAATCAGTGAAACACCACATTTGGATTTTAATTCTTCTATTAAATGTGAGCATATTGAGACATTTGTTTGTTTGCCAAGTGTAACGTGACGAGCTGTGTCCTGATGCATTAATTGTTCCCACATCAAAAAAGCAGAGAATGTGTATCAGGCTACGTTTACATTAATGAGTTTCGTTTTAAAACACATTACTTTTGCTGCGGTTATGCCTGTCATCAGACTACTCCAAAGTTTTTGACCCTTGTAAATGGAGACTTTTGTAAAAGCTGCAGACTCCATTGCTGTCGGAAATCTCACGGTTGCGCTGTAGTGAAGATTGACGTTAAGAGTAATGTGAAGCAAAGGCGTGAGTGCCCACATTCGCTCCCTCATTGGATGTTCTGGATCATTATGTATCCTTCCCTGATTCGTTAAGCCCCATCATATATCCATTTGATAGTCTCGGATAGCCAGACCTTCATACTCCAAATCAGATGACTTTAGCAGTGTTTCCTCTAGGATTTTTTTCAGCTGTGGCGGCAGGGGGCGCCCATGAGGATTATAAATGTAAAAAAAAATTTAATGTAGAATATAGGCTACAGTAAACTAACATGTATTTTTTATAATTTTCACGCTGTCATTTACTTTTCCTTATATTTATAGCATATTGCTTTTCTATGTTTGATCTAAACTGTATTTTCTTAAAAAAACGTTACACAGTCAGCTACGGACGTAGTTGGGATATTTCATTGTAGTTTTAATGTAGTGTGCATTGCAAGTTCGTCCTCGTGTTTAGCGTACAGAGCTGTTACAAAGTCATGCAGTCCTGTTTGATAATCCGCACCGCTGTGATTGACAGAACAACCGACCAGTTATCCGACATCAGCAGCAATTTTATTTCACACCCGTACCATTTGACATAAAGACTGTGACCCCGAGCCGGTCACACCGCAAAACGCGCAGTTAAATATAAACCTTTACCGGTCTTCAGACAGATCTTAAACACAAATAAGCACGGGACATTTAATATTGAGTCCCGACCTGCATCTACAACACAAATGACACGCAAATAGCCTATTACACCCGTTAGATCAAATATTATGTGGTTCACCCGCGGGTACCCCGACCCTGCTGTTTCGTCTGAAAACAGATAAAACAGTCTCACCGTCTGCCTCAAGTTTCTATTACCAACGTTCTTCTCTTCCACGGGAATAATGTAAGTTTCCTTACAAACAGATTCGACTATTAATGTCTTGCAGTCGCATATAAGTAGTATTCAGTATTTAGCCTTTTGTTTTTAGACAAATATCTTATCATTTAATGTGAAACTTTGTGAGTGTCGATCTAAAGCACAGATGATTGACCGACAGCTGAGCGCTCAGCAGTGCGCTGCGCTATAGCCTATACTGAATAACTAATGGCCGTAAAATGTTAAATCAAAAGTTTAATAATGTCTTTTCTCGCAGCCCTGCGCTGTGTTGGTGTAGATATGCGCCGGTGAACATCATATGCGTGATGACCTTGCAGCTTAAATTACCCTAAATTTATAGTCATAAAGATAAAAGTAAAACAACATTCGAAACTTCAAATGATGTATTTTTATTTGTGTAAACTCACAATAAGGAGAAAACCTTGTGCTTATTTATAATCATTAAAAACATGACGTGCTTTCTGCTGGTTTGGTTTTAGAGCGCGTCACAAAAAAAGAACAGAAACTCAAATACTTTTTATTCGTTTTGTCAATTTAATAATTATTTAAGTGCAACATATTTCGTATAGGCTTATTTATT
Organism: Paramisgurnus dabryanus; assembly: GCF_030506205.2. Taxonomy (NCBI): domain Eukaryota; kingdom Metazoa; phylum Chordata; class Actinopteri; order Cypriniformes; family Cobitidae; genus Paramisgurnus; species Paramisgurnus dabryanus. The sequence goes on along the minus strand of NC_133359.1, from coordinate 13,438,814 downwards.
TTATTATTATTTCTCAAAACAGAAACGTAGCTTAATAATCCTCTGTTGATTTAAATCTATTTGTGCATGAAACTAAACCCATGGAGGAAATTATGATATTTTAGGAGACTTATTTATAAATGAGTGAACAACGCAAATCCAGAAAGGAATTTATTTCTAGACAGCCAGTCTCGCAGAGCGGACATTTCGGTAGCTTTTTGCGAGCTGACGCTGTGGGTTTTGTCTAGAAGGGATACAGCAAATGCCGAAAAGTTAAGGATTAGATTTGGAGGTAGGATTATTAGGATGAAAACAGCGGTTCTGGCTAAATTAGATACAAATACATCCTACAATCGTGTGAAATTTTGTGTTTAGAGTTGGGTTTGGTTAAAGGATTAGGATAAAACAGTGCTCATCCAACGAGATTTCGTTTGCTGTATCCCTTCTATCCACAACCGCAGGCGTGGCGGGGATATTTTAGGAGTGGCGGGCCGCCACGGTTGAATGTTTATAGCGGAAACACTGTTTAGGTTGTTTCAGGGCAGACCGTTAAAGGAAAACATCACTGTTTTTCAATGTTTTACTTTGTTCTTACCTCAACTTGGACAAATTAATACATACCTATCTTTTTCAAATGCATGCACTTAATTTTTGTACAGCTTCATTCCTTAGGATCCAAACAGGGATGAATTTAAAAGCCACCAAACACTTCCATGTTTTCCCTATTTAAAGAGCCAGTAAGATGACAATTTTAAGCATCCTATCACTATTTATAAGTCCTGGACAACAGGTTTAAATGCATGCAAGGTAAAAAAACACTGTAATTTTCTCAAAATATAAATTTAAAATTACCCCATTTCTAAGAGATCCCCAAACGATTCGTGTGAAGCCGTTCAACGACTCAGTCTGCCTAAACCCCACCTTTCAGTAGCCTACTCTGCTCTGATTGGTCAACTGACACAGTGTCTTTGCACAGATCAGAGATCAGTCTCACAGACCACAGATCGGTGGCACAGACCAACAACAGTGCAACATGTATTGACCTCGTGCTAACATGATTTACTGAGAAGACATTATCAACATCAATACACATCATTCATCATTAATCCAAGCAATAACAACGACGATTGAAACTAACATTTTACACTCATTTAAGCATTTATGTAAACTAACCGGGTCATTACAAAACCGTAAATGAGCATGCGTTAGCCGTTTGCTAACGTGACTCTCTGACAGTTAATTAACAGTTTAAACACACATCATCATTCATCATTAATCCAAACAATACAAACGACGATTGAAACTAACAATTTTACACTAATTTAAGCATTTATGTAAACTAACCGGGTCATAGCAAAACCGCTTGCTATCATGAATCTGACAATATATAAGTTAGAGTTTGAACAACAATATCATTCATCATTAATCCAAGCAATAAAAAACGAATATAGACATTTTACACTCTTTTAAGCAAGTATGTAGCTATAATCATACTTACAGGTTGTGGTTAGGAGACGCATGTTGTTCCAAATACAGTGGGTACTGAACCACTTTCATTGCCAAACGTCTAAATCCCTCCGTTAAAAATTAATTTTAACCACTGATTCTTCACAGCCAGACACGTTTAGTATATCCCTCCTTGAAAAAGTCTCCTTTGGTTGTGAAAACAACACAAGCTGAAAACACAGCGTGAGCTGATGTTTACACTCACACACTAACTAGCTGTGGGCGGGTCATAGTTTTCGTTTCTCCCGGGCAAGGCTGTAGGCGGAGATAGTATCTCATGTGACGTGGATGCGTTCGTGTGACGTGGATAAAGACAGGCAGGAGATTCAATCCATATAACGACTCGTTTCAGCGATTCAGAGTCGACTCCCTGCTTTAGACGCCAATAACTTTATTAATCGTGCACTTTTTGGTTCAACTACTTTACACGTTGTTTACATTGATGGACAGCTACACGACACACTGCAATAAAGGTTAGTTTCGATTTTGGATCTGTGTGGCTCTTTAAAGACAGTTACATGAGTAGTAACACAAGTAAGTATGGTGGTACAAAATAAAAAGTGGCAATTTTTTTGTTTAAGCGGATAAAAAATGAGAACTAGATTGTATGTCTCGCTGCGAGACCCGCGGTGGATTCACTGGCAGTTATTATAAAAATTACAGAAATAACTCGTTCATTTTTTATGAGTGAATTATTTGACACGTTTCTCCATCACACTCAGTCTAACATGCGGGAGGGTTAGCCACACCCACTTATTTGCATTCCGCGGAATAGAAAAATCTGTTACGTCTGACATTTTATTCCGCAGTAACGGAATATACCGTCATACCGCCCAGCCCTACTGCATATGTTGCGGACACTTTGATTGGCTTGGCCGCGCAGTCTCAAATTTTGGGCCTTGAATTTCCCTGTTTCAGTGGACGAATAAACGTGTCAACCAATAATAGATTTATCTCTTTATGTGTTTTTAGCTAAAAGTAAATCGATGTTCAGTACAGAAAATGCTTTGCTCACGACTGGCATTGTATATAACATGAATTGCTGTCAAATTTGTCCATAACCATACTTTTTTTTTTGTTATGGTGTCTCTAGATTTCCTATCCATGTCCTTCAATAAGGTATTTTACAGATTCTTTAGACTTTTATTGACTGCCTAGAGGAGATAATCAATAGCTTCTAAATTGCTCATTATAGCTGATCCCCCTCCAAGAAAACATAATATTTTCACCATGTTCACCACCAACATTTTCTCCCACCTTAGGCACAAATGTGTGTCATCCTGCTTTTCAAGATTTCTCTCTGTTTTTACTCCAGCTGACACTTAGCTCCCAGTTTTCGTGCCTTTCCTCAACCAGGAGGTGTGTGAACTGACCCTATATGACCCTGTTCTCGCAACCATTTCTCCAGAGAGAAGCGGCAATCTGCGGCTTGAGTGAATCTTGCAATGAATGGATGCGCTGCTGATCTCAGCCTTGAGTTAATTTTGTAGTGTCACCCTGTTATGAAGAGGGAAGGGGGAATGTTTTGTATTGAAGCTGAAAAGTGTTCCCTGTTGCCTGAGGGACTTAGCAGCAAGCTGAGATCTTGCAATAGAAAGCAACCGGAGCACCAAATCGCTAAGCTCCTTGTGATGGGGTGTCAAGGAAAGTGGACCAGTGATGAAGTACTGGGCATTTACATATCTTCTCTACCGATTACCCCTTCATTTTCCTTCAAGTGACATTGGGCATTATGAGAAGAGAGAAGTCCATGCTGGGTTAGAGAAGGAAAGAGGCATTTGCTAACTGTGGCTTTGGGCTCAAGCTGTCGCTTAGCTTCGCTTCTCTCCTTGGGGTTTGCAGTCCCACTTACTGCCGCTTCATAAACTCTCAATAGCTCCAGTACAATGGACGTAGAAGGGGATGAAGGTTAAACTTGAACCTCGGTTACATCTTGTAGATGAAAGCTTTACAGGAAACCTGCAGAAAGTGGATTGACATTCAGAATACACCAACAATATGTCCAAGGAGTGTTAAAAAGCTGTTTGGATATCTAATTTGGTAATTACTGAATTGTCGGTAGTTATCAAACCCAAATTCACAAATCTTTAATAATTAAGGCACACCACTAGATGATATAATACAATTTTTACAATAAATATTTATTAAATGCAAAATTGGTTCTGTTAAGGAGTGCATAACTTGAGACAGTGCTAACCAAATTTGCAAAGCCATTCAGATTCAATAGCTCAGTATAAAACCCTACCAGGTCCTTTTATATTACTGCAATTCACTTCATTGACTTTCCTGTAGTCCGAGTGCTGTGACCCAACTGATTTCACCTAAAAATGGTCATACAAAAAAGTCAGAGATATGATTGAGGACTGTACATTAAGACAGGATTGGAAACTTCAGCTTGTGTCAAGTTTCAGGATTTTTTTTTGTTACGTAATCTTTGCAAACACAACATCTTTTGCCAGTTTAGTTCCTAAATGACTGTGGTTGAGTACTGCTGATCGACTGGCATTTCCTCATGACAACAATCTGTCTTTCTCTGGTTTCTTTTTTAAAGCCTAATGACAACCTTAAAAGGCAGTCAAACATGGCCTGTTGTTGCCCCACACTTTAAGCTTTAGACCATGCTTACACAATGTTTTCAACCAAAATTTGGAAACTTATATGCATTTTGTGTATTCATTTACATGACAACCCCATTGTCCATCCAAACAAAATTGCTCAATGTTATCGCCATCTTGGCGGTTTGTATTTGTTGAGCTCAGATGCAAAAGACACTAAATGCCTTTAAAGGGACACTCCACACTTTTGTGAAAATATACTAATTTCCAACTTCCCTAGAGTTTAACATTTGATTTTTGCCATTTTGCAATCCATTCAGCCAATCTCCGGGTCTGGGTCTACCACTTTTAGCATAGCTCAGCACAATCCATTGAAACTGATTTAGAATCGCGCTCAAAAATAACCACCATTTAAAACTTGACTCTTTTGTAGTTACATCGTGTAGACTGACAGAAAATTAAAAGTTGCGATTTTCTAGGCAGATATGGCTAGTAACTATACCCTCATTCCGGCATAATAATCAAGTACTTTGCTGCCATAACATGGCTGCAGGAGGCGCAATCATATTACGCAGTGCCCGAAAATAGTCCCCTGCTATTGAACATTACTTAGGGGAGTACTTTCGGCTGAATTGATTCCAAAACGGTAAAAATCAAATATTTTACTCTGGGGAGCTGGAAAATTTGTATATTTTCAAAAATAGTGGAGTGTCCCTTTAAAATAAAAATGATATTAACCGTATGCTCTTGACACGTATTGTATCGTAATTTTATTTATAGAGCACTATAAAACAACAAGTGTTGACCATAGTGCTGTACGTATCCTTTCAAATAAATACCCACACAAAAGACATAAAAGAACATAAATAAGACACTTGCATAGAAAGATTATGACCCTTCTCTGTATAGTTTGTTTAAACAAAGACTCATTTGTAATTTTCCTTATAGATAATGGTATTATATGTTCATCAAATACTTTCGCTTCAGGCCATAAAGAAATACCAGTTTTTTGGCAGAATCTATTAAGAGATCTGATAAAAAAGCTAAATTACAAGAATACATGTCAGACGCACCTAGCGGGTTTTGCCTTGAAGCTCTTTATTTATTGCTCTGTAAAAAATGCGTATGTGTGCAGGTGCATAGTGTTTCTTTACAAAGTAACTTTGCCAAATACTGGCCTGGCACACATAATTTGTCGTTTTTGGAAGCTCTGTGTGAACCGGAATCTTTTTGACAATGTTGTGTAAACGTACCCTAAAGAGTTTAGTAACAGGAGGTTGTGTTAGTTAGCCAAAGCATTTCTCTTAAATGAACGGACATGTATTAAAAACATTAAGTCAAGACAGTTAAGCTTTTTTGTTCCATAAGTTCATAAAAGCAGCTGCTTGTGTTATACTCAGTGCATCTGTAATGACTAACCTTTCCTTTCTGCTGTTCATTTTTTGTTAGGAACTCGAGCAAGCACTACTGAATCAAGACCTAAACTTTCTCTCAGATCTCCTCTGTTCCCTGCTGCAAGGATGTTATCAGCGCAGAGACATCACGTAAGTTACCTTCCACCTCATCCGGATTTAGTGTTTCCTTTTTTAACATACAAATCAGAAGGCACTGTGTGGCTTTTTCTTCGCGGTGTTTTTGCAACCTTAATTGGTGCTTTGTACATGGTGGTCTGACTCAGCCTATTCAATTGCCTATGACCAGTTGCCCATAGTAGCACTATAGTCACCGAGGCATGTTACCTGGAGCAGTAGGTCAAGGGGCCATTGGCCCCCTTGCCAGTAAAGAGAGTGAGTTATTATGTGAGTCAGTGGTGTGATGAATGACTGGCCCCTAAAGGGAGCTCCCGTCCATAGCAGTGCCTCATCAGCAGCAAAGAGTCGGGTCGATGATTGGGTAGGCAGGAATGATCCGGGCAAGCCGTTAAATGACGCTGGGTTTTATTAGATCCGACAGCAACTGGCATCCAGGGGGAGGCCGCAGGGTACTGGCCTATCACAGAAGTGCCCTTTTTATTCTACATGTGCTAAACACCCCAGCAGAATGGGGGAGGGAGTGTTACGGATGAAGGAGACAGAGCGAAAGATGGAATGGCAGGGGGCCTGCAGCTGTGTGAGAGATCATTCTGCTTTCTCAAGATAAGCCTATTGTTTCTCTCCTTTTTACTCTCTATCTTCTCTCTTGTTGTCCAAACGTCCACCCTTGGTTTCTATGCTGGGTTACAGGAACTATGTTTCTTGGTTGATCAGCTAGTATTCGTTTAGCCAGTTTCATAACAAAATGGCACAGTGCTTACTTCCTTATTAGTTAATAATCATTACTTGAAAATTGTGTTTCTTTATGGCTCTAAATACAATAAAGTTAACTACACACACATAAAGTTTTCAGTATGCTTAAAGGAAGTTCATCAGAAAATTACAATTTTGTCATTGTGTACTTACCCTCGTGTTGTTCTAAACCTGTAAGAGTTTCTTTCTTCTGTAGAACACAAAAGAAGATATTTTGATAAATGATGGTACCCATTGACTTCCATAGGATTTGTTTTTTGCTACTATGGAAGTCAGTGGGCACCATCAGCTGTATGCTTACCATCATTTATCATTATCTTCTTGTGTGGTCAACATGACAGAATTTTCATTTTTTGGCTAACGATCCCTTTAATGCTACCCTACACAGTCAAAAATAAAGGTGCAAATGCTTTCACTAGGGGAGTACCCTTTAAAAAAAGGTCCTAATAATATATGTATCTTTGAACTTCCAATTTGTACCTTTGAAGTACTAATATGCACTCTTTGGGTACAAAGGTGTACCTTTTTAAAAGGGTACTGTCCCAGTAACAACTTTTGTGTCTTTTTTTTTGAGAGTGTAGGTAAATATGACTTTCATCCTTTAGCCAAACACTTTTAGAGTTATATTAAATAATAGGGATGCTATGATAAATGCAGATATACACTAATAATACCTGGCCGATAACTATTCTGAATCACACAGCCGAAAATATGCACTATTTTATGTACTAAGGCTTTTGATCAGTATGTCTTTATCAATCTGAAATCACTGATGTTTGAGTCATTTATAACATGCATTTAAAAAAGCAACACTCGTCAAACAAAATCATTATACATATTCTTTATTATCATGAAAATACCTGAAAAGGTTTGAAGAACAGTGATATAAATATATGCTTAAGCCATTTCCCGGAGCTGTGTTTATAGTGGTTCTTCGTTTGCAGCGCATATCGAGTTTCTCTATGAGAGCGTCCTCTGGCTTTTGGATGTAGCGGCATTTCACTGTAATTCATTGAGAAGCATAGCAAGCATCATCGGCTGATTTATCGGTGCACCCCTTTTAAATAATATCCTAGTTCTTCCTAGCTTAGTAATGGCATTGAATAGTATTAAAGTTTATGAACCCTATTTATCATTAAAAAAGTGATCGATCCATGTCTCTTGAAGTAAAACAATGCATTTGTGAAAGAAAAAGATTTGTACCTTAAGTGAATTTAGCGATTGTTGCTTTTAAATGTATGTTGCGTTTCAATTTATAAAAAAATGGTGGCACACATGCTCCATGTCCGTGAAACGATGTTTGTTTTTCAGTAGTGTTGTGACGAAACGCACAGTCACGAGGCAGGCAGTGACCAACAATCGTCTTACAAACCTGACCTAAAACATTCTTCTTTCAGGATCGAGTCTTTTGGCAGTTACCTGGAAGACATTATCAATTATCGTTGGGAACTGGAAGAAGGCAAGCCCAACCCACTAAAGGAGCACTCATTTGAGGTGTTACCACCTCGCACACAGGTGGAGCTCTTGCACAGACTCTGTGACTATCGTCTTGATGCTGCTGATGTCTTCGATCGGCTTAAGGTAGCATCCTTTTACCAATATCTTTGAAATTTTTACTCCTTTAAATGAATTCAACAGAAATTGTACATATTTGATTAAGGGTTTTGGAAGCGAATTCAGAAGTGATCTAAAATAGCCTAAATGAGATCTTGGGTTTACAGGGCTTGGATGCTGACAGTTTACGTGTCGAGCCTTTCGGCCAAGACGGGACCGGAGCCCTCTACTGGTACTTTTATGGTACACGGCTGTACAAAGAGGAGCCAATCCAAACACTGTCTTCACAATACAGGTATGGCGAGATTAAAAATAGGGGTTAAAAGATACAACGCCACATTTGCATATATATTTGGTGGAAATCTTTAAGCAATCATATTGATTGTTTCACAGTGAGACTTATGTGCCTGAGAAAAAAAGAAGAGGGAGGCCACCAAAGAAGAAGCTTGAGGATATACTGCCAACGTAAGACTTCTTTAAACATTTATTATTGTCTATAAATTCCAACAGGTGTGGGGCAATTCATTTTTGCCATTTTAAAGGTTAATTTTGTTTGCTTAATTTGGTTATGTTTGTTTTAGGGAGGAGGCAGAGGAGGAGGAGGAGGAAGAAGAGAGAGAGGAGTCTGTGAAGGGAGATGAAGACAGCATTGAAGAGTTTAAATATGATAAAGGTTAGTCACAGAAGACCAATTTTGCTGGAGTTAAAGCAGTAAGGGATGTTGAATGGATACACCAGCCAAATATCACAATTACCCCATGTATCTCTGATTGCTTGAGGGTGAATCATATGTCATATTTCATATGTACAAATTTGGAGTTATTTTAGTAAATTTTCTTGTTTTATAATGTTAGAAAAAGGTATCGGGAAACAACTTCTGACTTTAAAAAAGTGCATTTATCCTTCACAGAGGTAATCCACGTGGCTTCAGGGGGTCAATTGATGGTCTTCTGTGGATAATCAATGTAATTGTGAAGAAAAATATCCATATTTATATCCAACTTAATAAACTGAAATAACTAGCTTCCTGTAATGGTGCCATCTTGGACTGAAGAGTTTTTGCGTTTGTTCTCATGGGTACGTTGCACTGAGTTCAAGATGGACTTTACCGGAAGCAGATGACATTTATTAACCTCTTGGAGCCGTGTGGATTACTTCTGTGAAGGATGGATGGGTTTAAAGTAGGGATGCACCGGTAGGATTTTTTGGGCCGATACAGATACCGATTTAAACGGACAACTTCTGACCGATACGGATTTTAAACACTTGTATACAACTACTATACAGTTGGTCTATTAGCTAGTTTATTTCTGCATCAAATTATTTTTACTGAACATGGATTGGATCTAATTAACATTCAATTGACCAACATAATAAGAAAGGCACAAATTAAGCTAAAACAAATATAATAAGACAGCATGACAGCCTTCAAAGGTGGTTTCTGCTATTCAGCATTTATTTTATTAACAACATTTTTTACATATAATGGATTTCTTTATGCAGTTAATTAAAAACAATCGGAATCGGCCTTTCTCATGCTATTACCGATATGCCGATGGTTTCAAATTCATCAAAAATCGGCCAATAAATATCAGCGGCCGATACATCGGTGCATCACTAAAGTCAGAAGTTGTTCCTTAATCCCGGTTTTCTCCCATTATAAGCTTGGAAAAGCAAGGATATTTACTAAAATAAATCCAAATGTGTTTGTCTGAAAGATGATGTATATATGTATCTCAGATTGCTTGAGGGTAAGTAAATCATGGGGTAATTTTGACATTTGGCTGAAGTATAACTTAAAGTATGTTGCACTACAGAAGCATTTTAGAGTAAATTAATTAAGCAAATTTTGACAATCCACATTTTTAAGAAAACATTGTCAGTGTTGGATTTCTGATAACTATGTGAAGTTGAGTTGTTTGTGAACTGTTTCTATAATGTGTTATCAGAGCAAACCCGTGGGGCCTGGTCTCTGGCGTGTGACACGGAGGAGCAATGGACTAGTCTGGCCGAGAGTATTAAAGACAAAATCTCCCCCCAGGACCGGCACCTGCACCGCATCATCACTCAGAACTTCCTGCCCGAGATCAGTAACATGATCGAGCACAAGGTGAGCCTAATTGAACTGGCATGTGACGTAATAATGAGTCATGTTAGAAGTCAAAGCAAGATTTATAGATTATAATCTCTGCAAAGATTGCCATGTATTACTAGTGCTAGTTTAAAACATCTTACTAAGACAACCTAATATATAAGCTTCTTTGTCATGCAGTGTATTGCATGACAAATGGACAATTCATGACTGGTCAGTACTTGCTTGAGATTCTTGCTTTGAGAAAGCCCTGCAGGGTTCTTCTGATCTTGGGAGCAACTGAAGCTGCTTTTTTATTGTTTACAGAACCACAGAGTGTCTACATTGATCTTTAGATTGATAATATACATGATAATGTTTTTGCATTAACAAATATTTCCTTAAAGAAACTAGATAACTGATCTATGTCTCTTTTCAACAGTGGCAAATCTTGTTTTCTAGCAGATGTTTGCTGATATGTACAGCATGTCATTTCCGTGCCTAATCAAGACCTATTAGAGTGTCTCGTTGCCATAGCTACCCTGCTTTCAGCAATCACCATTACATACCATCATGGTATAAATATACATGAGTGCCTTTAACATCCAACAGGTTCAGATTTTCCTCACTTGTAGATAGAAGCGATCAGCACAGTGAAAGCTTGTACAGTGAATACTTTCACAATGTTGATTCTTTGGGTTTTATTTTGGACAACTGCTTCTTCGCCTCAGCCCTCCCTTCCCACACTTAAGCACATGTGCACACTAACACAGCCCTGTCAGAGCCAATCCATCTAGCCGTCGACATGTAGCAGGCTCTCACCTTGAGGCGAGCCAGAGCCTGGTGATTGACGGCAGGCAATGCTGCAGGTTTTCATGACCTCTTAAGTGGTTATACCACTCACAGTCTATATACCATGGGATTAAGTGTTAAAGTATTTGGTCCGGCATGCGCTGAGATGCGGGACATGGGGTGATGGCCTGATTTTAATAGGCTTGGTCATTAGGTAAACAAAGTGCATATTAGGGTCTGGCACCCATGTATGTGACTACAAGTGACAAGGTTATTTTATTTTCAGGAGAAAGAGATGAAACAAAAGCTATTGAATTCGCAACTGGAACGTGATGGCTACACTGTACAAAACAGCCAGGAGAATGGGGTAAGCTTTAAAATCTCCCAATTTTATGTTTTGCAAATGTACTCTAAGCTGTACCTAAACATTTGTGTATGTGTAGACCAATGGTACAAACGAGGTGGACCAAAAGCAGAGAGAGGAAGACCTGCATAGGCAAGCGCTTCTCGCTGAGCAACGGCAAGAAGAAGAGAGGCTGCTCCAGGAGGAACGGGAGAGAGAGGAACAAGAGCGAGTTAAAGCTGCGGAGGGTGAGTCACACTTGCTACCTTAATACTGTCTCAGGCTTGGGAGTTTTAAGGTTTCCCAGAAGTGTGATCAAACACACGCACATTCTGTAGTCTTGTCTCAACTTGGCAGTTTTGAAGTCAGTGTGCTTTAACCCAAGGCTGCTTTAATCATACAAAGGGCTGAGCTGGTGGAAATGATGAACCTCACTCCTAATGAGAATCATCCAGGTCTGATATCCTCTGTCAAAGGGTTAATTAATGCTTGATTATGGTGCCGCTGATGGACCTATCCACATTAATGTATTATGGATGAAGATCAGGTCTGCTGTTCTCTCTAGTGGTTTCTTCCTCCAGCCTCTTTAATCCTCCATGCAGGGAGTGCCGGTCACATAAGGCACCTCTCCCCCTTTATCTTGCTGTGCCCTTTGATCACATTTGTCTTTTAAAGCGGCCTGATTAATTGGTTGTATTACTGTTTAATTTTGTTTGCCATCGTTGCCAACCAAGCTCGGTCAAATAACATGCAATGATAATGATAATAAGAAGTGTAATGCGAGCTTGGCTTTCTTACTTTGTCATTGTTTTATGTTGTATAGAGCGTGCACGTAGAAGAAAGCAGCGAGAAGAAAAGGCTTGGTTGCTCTCCCAAGGGAAAGACCTTCCTCCTGAGTTGCTTAATATTGAGACTGACTCACCTGTTCGCAGAGCACGCCGCACTAAAGCATTGTAAGCACTTTGTTTGAATTTTTAAGCTATTATAGCTTTAAAAATACATACATACAGACTAAATACTGATTTTTTTTGCTAATTTACCACCTGTTTTTGGTGTTCTGTACTCACTTCCCATTTTCTTATTGTAGTTATGAGATAGATGATGATTACACCGGTCTCTACAAAGGTAATTTTGGACAGTGTTACTTGTGGTGTGGTATTGCATTTCCTCATTCAGCAGCATGAGTAGTTTCGCTGACTTAATGAAAAATTATTTTATCTTCAGTGCTAGATGCCCTCAAAGCTCACAAAGATGCTTGGCCCTTTTTGGAGCCTGTTGATGAATCTTACGCTCCCAACTATAATGAAATAATACAGGTATTTATACTTTTATGAAGAAATTTGATAACCATGTTTCGAATAATTAAAAAATAAATAAAATGTGTAAAATGTTTTGTCAGACTCCAATGGACCTGTCCACTATTGAGAAAAAACTGAATGATGGGGAATATATGGCCAAGGATGAGTTTGTGGCCGATGTAAAACTAATGTTTGAGAACTGTCTGGAGTACAATGGAGAGGAGAGTGGTAAATATGATGCTATTTTTTTCTCATTACCCAGAATTCTGGCTTGTACTCATCAAAACGTGTCATGTAGTATGTAGCTGTATGTAAATGAGCAAAGCTGTCCGTAATAATAGTGCAAGTATGTGGGGAGGCTTTGACATTGATTAATAGAGAGTGATTGAACTATCCTCCATTGGGCCAGGTCCTCCAGTGTCACAGAGACATTCCAGCCCTGCAGCTCCACTCTCTGGAGCCATCCATCCATCAGAATGCACTCCCCTGGGGGTTGTGGGGTCAGGGGTCATCTGTGGTTCTGTGACCTAGTCTGTGTGCTTGTTGCATGGGCAGATGAGTTTGTGTATATATGTGTGTGAGTGAGTGTGTAAATTTGACTTGCCTGTCTGTATCACCTTAGAATACACAGTAATGGCGGAGTCGTTGGAACGCTGCTTTAGCCGAGCCTTACTGAAGCATTTTCCCTCTGAGGATGGCGATACAGATGAGGAGTTTCACGTGAGCAGTGAAGACCGTGACTGCAAGAAGAAAAAGAGCAAAAGTCATAGACAGTCTGGGCCTGATAGCTTGATCAGAGCTGCAGAACAGGCTCAAAAACGAAAATCGACCAGCAATGGCAAAGGAAATGATCTAAACCAAGACCAAGTCAGATTTGCTTTACAACCCCCTCCTTCACACTACAGCAATGGCCCATCCTATCACCACAACATGCATCCAGGACATCCACATGCTGGAATATTACATCCAGCTCAGCAGGTTAGACCACAGCCTGTGTTGACAGATGAAACGATATTCTTTTAAATGTGTATCATAAGTTTTCTCCCTGTGCCAATGCTCTGCAACTGTTTTTTTCATAGTTTCAACGGCCTTCCGGTCCTCCAGGACCAGGCATGTATCCGCAGCGTATGATGATTGACCCTCAGTACCCATACCCTGGGCAAAGACACCTTATGCCCAGGCCACCAGGGGATCATGGAGCTCCGCATATACATCACTACAACATGCAGGTATGATTTTCTGCATTCACCAGTATCAGTTAAAAAAAAAAATGCATTATGTGTAAATAATTATACAATTTTTTTTCTAATCAGAGTTCGCACATAAATGGGCCACATCTTGGCCCCAGATACCCATTAGGACCTGAAGTCCGACCACAACCTCCACATCAGCAGCATTCCTATCCTGGACCCACTCATGGCCCTTCCCTGGGTCCCAGGCCAGTGGCCGGTCAGCCTGGGGGCCTCTGTGCCCCTCCACCCGAGGGCAACATGTACCCTTCACGACAACAATCAGATGGACAACAAATGCAGCCTTTGGGGAACAGGTACCCTATGCCTGGTGTCCCAATGCATAGTTCTTACCCTCCATATGGCCCTCATGGCATGAGCATGCAGAGGATGTGGCCACCTATCAATCACCAAGGACAGCAGACATCTGGTGGACCAATGGTGCAAGAACAGAGCATAACTAACCAGCATCCATACAATCATAGCATGATCCGTCCTCCACACAGTTCTGGTTATGCATTGGCAAACAATCAATATAGAATGCCCCCTGTGAATTCCCAAAGACCACCAGGGGCCCCTCAAGACTCAAGGCCACATTTGGCATCCATGCTTGATAGTCCAGAGATGCTTGCTCTTCAGCAGCTCTCTGCCTCATCTTCCCATCATGTTGCAAGCTTCCAGCCAACCCCACAAAATGGTGGCAATACTTCGATTTGCGCTGCTCAGACGTCTCCTGAAAGCAAGCTCCTTAGTCCTAGGGATGGTGTAACAGACAACCAGCACACGCCAATATCCCCCAAAGGTAAATGTGGGCATATTTGCAGCATTTTACATTGTGTGAGACTGAAAATTTGAGGAATATTGTCTTGTAATGCAAGTACAGATTAACTTTATTATAAAATTCAGAACCATTTAATTTTGTATCCTGACAGGTTTAAGTCCAAAATCAGCTGATAAATTGTCAACTGGGGAGATATCTACTGTGACTGAGCCAGACAGTCATCCTTATCTCAATCAAACAGAAAAGTCTGTCCAACCTAATAACCGTCTGCAGAACCCACATCTACCAGACTGGAGCAGATCACCACAGAACCAAACTGCACTAGGTACCGCTTCTTCATTAGTGTTCAGTCCATGCACAGAAGGTTCTGATCCGAATAAAAACAAGCCAAATTTAGAGATTTCTGAGAACAGTTACCAACCTAATTCTCAAAATACGACCCAACTGGGACACCAGAAGAAAAATCCTGTGGAGGAGTCTTCAAAGGTTTCTATAAGTGGTCCTCAGCAAATGCCCCAGAAAACCCCAGATGAATTATCAAAGCACCTTTCTCAACAAATGCATCCAAATGTTCAACCACAGTTTATTCAGAATGGCTCTCAACAGCATGTTCCTCCACACATGTTACAGAGTCTTTCTTCACAAGTATTGCAGAATACATCTCAGCAGTACCATCCAAATGGCACACCCCAATTACTTCAAAATGGATCTGTCAGAGGCCCACAGCCAGGGCCTCTCCATGGAATGCCACAGATACCATCTCAGGAGGGGCAACCTGGTGTTCATCAGCCTGCAACCATCTGTTCTCTGCCTCCCAGCCATCCTGTATCACATCCACTTGCTCAGCCCTCTCCAGCTGATCAAGGGGACCAAAGGCCTTGTGAGCCAACCAGTAGATTATCAGGTGGTAGCACAGCTTCCCAAGATAGCACCAATGCTAACATAAGAACTGATCCTGCCAACAGCCTTTACAAACAACAGCCCTTCAGTCCAGAGTCACAAACTCAGGTTGGAAGGCAGGGGCCGGTACCACTTCAAAATCAGACATCTCCAATACCCTCCCAGGGTCCAGAGAGCAACACGATGGCCCAATATAGTGCAAGTGAGCCAACACATCAACACTTTGGCCCACAGATAGGTAGACCATTACACTCCTCAAATCCCCACTCTTACCCAAACCAAGGATCTACATCACAGACTACTAACAATCATCCAAATCCTCCCCACTATGCTGCTTATCCTCAGCAAGGTGTTCCATACCAGTATCGCATGGCCACACAGCACCCTCAGGGCCACCCCAACATGTATCCTCAGTACCAGCAGCAGCAGTTTTATCAGCATCACAGGCATGCCCGACCTAGATTTCCTGCTGAGGAGTGGTCTAGGCCTTCATTTCAGCCTCAACACTCAATGATGCCTAATTCTTATCCATCACCATCAGCTGGCACTGTTAATGGTAGGCAGCAGGACAACACAATGTCTCCTCAGGGATCCGATGGATCTGGTGGGTGCTTAATGTCACCAAGTCCGTTACCTGATGGGTCGCATATCAGCACATTAGAAAACAGAGAGAATGGCAGCCCTGCCAAGCAGGCAAGAACCGAAGACCCTTCCCAACGTTCTGAGAGCCCAAAGGAGATCTTGGACTTGGACAGTCACAATGCTGCAGCCCGACATCATACTTCAGCTCCGCCACCCCCCAGTTTTCCTTATGGCATGCATCCCAGCATGCAGCAGGGTAGTGCTGCTTCACACCATATGATGACAGGTGGACCATATTCCAGTCACCAGTTTCCCAGAGGACACTTTGCACAACAGCATCCTCTTCCACATTTGATGGAGGCCTTACAGAGGCCTCAGCAGCTGCCTTTCTCCCCAGGCCAAACTCGAATGTCTATGTACAGGCATCCAGATGTTGCTGGGCACTTCCAGGGAATGGTGGTTCCACAAAGGACCATGGTTGCAGAACACTTGCTTCGCACTAGGTAAGAAGTCTCATTTAGACAGTTGATCAAGTATTTAATCAGTAAAGACATCAGTGGAAATTGATGTGATTTGTATTCATCTAAATCAATCTGTGTTGTTCATAATATTTCTTACTAACTTTTTTCTTGTCTGATAGGCAGCAGATGTTTGGTACAGCATCTCCAAATGGCCAAGGCAATAAACAAGGAGTATGAAGGTTTTGATTTCACTTGGCAACTCAAGAAATGTCTTCTACCATAGCCTAAATAAAATCCTGAACTATACATGGAAAAGGAGAACGTGTTCTGCTCCTTAGATATTTTCCTTCTGATATGATTGAAATTTATAACCCCATCCACCTTTCAAAAAGTTGCTGGGACTAGGCACCAATTTAATGGGGGAATGTAATAGCGCTCTGTGCCAATGAGGTGGACCATTAACCAAGGAAGAGCTGTGAATCAGTGCTCAGAAACTGCTTAAACTCTTAAATACTGGTGTGCAGCTTGTTTTCTTAGTTTGGAATGGTTATTTGGCCTCATTCCCTGCTAAATTGCATCTTTGGGGCTCTTGCATGGGAAAGAAGTCAAGAAACTATATATTGGTAATGAGCAATTACTAATGAACTCTTTGGTGTTCCTTTTATTTTTTTTTTTAAGTAAAACTCAGGTGTAGTAAAGAAGGTACTGAGACTACTTGAATTGTTTCCAAACCTGTGGACAAATCAGACTCAGTTGCCTTTATGTACTTATTGAATGTTCTTGTTTCATGTGTTTGTGAATGACTTTAGATATAGTTATACTGCAACACAAGGAATAAAAGATGGATTGTCTGCTTCACTGGAAGACAGCACACCTGGAGTGTTTTAATGAGGTGATGTTCACCTTATCTAAAACACAAAATCCACTTTAGTACTGGTGTTGTGCATTCTTTTAATGCCACTTCTACTTTAAAGATTGTCTTTGATTTTCATAGACTGGCAAAAAACTTGGCTGCTCTATTTGTTATGCACTAGGAATAGTCTTGAATACTGGAATTAGTGGCCTTGAACTAAAATGAGACATTTGCTTCTCGGTATGGGACTATACTTGTCTACGACTTTACGCTCAGATTTCTCATTGTGCTTCATTAATGTATCCTGCTAGTTGTATGCACAGAATGAAAAGGAATCAGGTTTTAGATACTGATGTTGCTGTCATTCCACACAGGCTACTGGTTAACACGACATTTGAGTTACCTTGAAGGCTGGTTTATTGTTTTTCATCCAATTTGATTTAGTATTTGCCATCACACAAACGTCATTCTTAATTTTTTTGTTTCACTTGCAAGCTAAATTGAACATTGTCACAAAATGCAGCCAGCTAGAGTTGCTAGCAATGCATTGGATGGAAGTGTAAAACAGCCTTAAAGTGGACTTGTGTATAAAGTTTGAAGTACCACTGTAGCTTAATTTAAACAATTGTACTCATTTTACATGAATGCTTCCTCTTTTAATTCAATGTTATAAATATGTCCTCAGGGTGTAGTGATTTTAATACGGGTATTGTCAAATGAAATGTCTTTGGAACTGTGATAACTAACCTCAGTTCATCTGAACACAGTCAATGATCTTAGTTTTATATGTACTGGTTTTCAGTACAGAGGCAAGAAACAGGAAAGGTTTTGGTTATTAGCATTTTTACACTGTAGTTTGAGTTCATACTTTTAAAGCGTGTTGGTTTGTTGATTTTCATAATTCCTACTATTGTTGTCCTGCACTAAATTAATTTTTTTGTTTTGAATATTTTTTCCATTTGGTATATCTGGATTAATTTCAAATTCAGTTAATTTCTACAAAACAGTCCAAAATAAACTGCTTTTTATGAAAGCATATGAAATTAATATGGAAAGAATCTACCTCATAATGTCAGATTTGCCACATTATCCATTCCTTTCTTAGATGCACACACTGAGATAATTTTTTGTCACTTCTTGTAATGTTTGTTCTCTAAAATATACCCTTTATTATTTTTTTTCATAGTGTCTTCCTTAAATCAAAACTATAAAAGCCTTAAAATTCAACTGGCAAAACGTAATGATCACGTTCAAATAATCAGTGCCAAGTTAGAAGTTAAACATTTGCATTCTATTTAAATGTCTCTGTGTTTTACAAACATTCGGGAAATGAAGGCAGCATCCTACAGTAGATATCAATGTGACCCTATTCACGTTTTGTCCAAATTTTGGGGTTTTGTAGACAATGAAAGAAATTGTACATCTAAGACAAAGGACCTGACAAAATGTTTATGATACCTTTGAGAATTCTGTGTAATATACTGTATGTATTTTATGAAATAGGAATATGAAAAATACAGATGAAATGAATGCTGTCCACTAGTTTTGTGTAATAAATGTGTCTTAGCTTACCAGTAATTACATCACTTTGACAATAGAAGAAATCTCTGGTGGAGATTTCAGATTCACCTGTTCAAATGTAAAGGGATTATTTAGCAATAGTAGGTTACAAGATTGTTTTTATTTGCGGTGTACAGATGTGTCGTCTGTTTTTTATTTTATTTTCATTTGCTTGATGGGTAACAACCAATATCTCTTGAATCTCTGCTGTCATCTTTTCTTTCTGCACTAGTTAAGTAACTAGTTGGCTAAATGTGAATCCTATTTATTTGCTCTTATGTTTTGTATATTTTTGTCTTTTTTATTGTGTTCTCAATTTTTTTTACTTTACCTCGGTAGCAAAATGGCACGCTAAAGGACACCTGTAACTTTCATTTTAATGCAAAGTTTACATGTTCTTGCCTCGCAAATTATTTTGGAAATGGGACTAAGTATTTTCTCTACTGTACATTTCTTAGAATAAAATAAGTTTGATTAAATGTGCCTTTTTTGTCGTTTACATAAATGCACTGTGTAGCATTGTCATTGTACGATAATGGGTTGACATAACACTACATATGCCCACATGACAGACTTGCTATACCATGGTACTTCAAAATACTACAAATGGTCCATTTTTGTTAGTAGGTGCCAGCATCTTGGATGAATGAATTTAGCGTTTGATTATTTACTTATCAAACAAAATTAACTATGATTTTATTATAGTAAAAATTTAGTAATCTTTTTTTTGCATATTGATTACAATATGAATGATTTTATTAAAGGCATGGTAAAACTGCTTTGTTTAACTACAGTAACCATGTCTTTTGGTTTACTTAGTAATGAAATCATGGCTATTTTTGTAAGGGGTTGTAATTATTTGTTAGTAACAAGGCTACTAGTTGATATGTAAAGATAAATCGTCGTGTTTTTCGGTTTCGGTGCTTACGGTTTTTATACTCACAATAATGCGGCTTTCATAGGTTTCAGTCAGGTGAGAGTGACCAAAAGTGAGAGATATCCGCAGATATCACATTGACTTTCCTGACCCGTTCCCTTGTGGACGTTTTAAGCGTTGAAAAACAAGAAAATATATTAAAATCTACTTTATATACTACATTTTAATAGATAAATAGCAACGTTTTGAAAACGCTACAGTTCTTTGTGCTCTTGTCACAGGCAGAAGCCAATCAGCTTCGAGAACGGTTATGACGTCACGCTATGTTTTGGAAAGCAGGCAGCTGTGCTGTCTGTTGTGTGGTAGCAGAGACACTTTGTTGAAAGTCGATGTAGATCGGTTTAATTAAATAAGATCTATTTGCAAACGACACACTTTACTCACGTCTCAGGTAAGAAGTATAACCTTAATTTGCTGTATGTTACGTGTTTTTGTTTTAAAGTGCCTGTATCTGTGTCATCCAGCGCACCGCAACTGATTCGTTTTTTGAAGCGTGACAGTATGTTTACTTGCATAACCAATAGGTATCTCAGTTAAAATAGTTTTTAAGGCTTCTTAAAGAGTATCGACAAAATCAGTGATTTTTATTTTATTTAGCAAAAAACACGTGAAACGGTTAACCAACGTTATAAGTGAAAACAGGCAGAGCTAACTTGCAGGCTGCTGATTGTCATGTGTTTGGTTTGGTTTGTTTACATTAAACAGGGTCTGTAAAGATGCTCTCATTGTTTGTAGGAGGACAACAACACGGATTTCCTTAATCAATTACAATTATAGTTTAAACTATGCTTGTAGACGTCCAGAGTTTGAGTAAATGTCAGCTGATTTTCCACAGGAAACTTTATGGTTGAAACTTGCTGACAAAAAGAGAATCAGCGGGAAACCCCAGTTTCATTATAACAAAAGTTATTACAAAACTTCCTAGGTTAACGCTAATGTTCTGCATTGGTCAGCCGCAGTCCGCTTCATGCTTATGGTGTCAGTATAAAGCCTACAAAGCATTAAAATGATTTTGTGTACCCTTCTACTGTTTACTTTGTTTGCTTTGTTTTATTATACCATCAGCTAAAAAAGCCATGCAAACACTGACGCTACCAAGCCTGATACAGGTATGGATGCTGTTTCTGTGGTTTGCCTCATGTAACTGTGGACCAGATCCCAGAAAGCGTGAAGATTTGATCAACCAGGAGAAGTCTAGACGGACAGGAGGTGACATACAGCTAAACAAGGACGAGAAACTCCTTGATGCAAAGCTCCAGAAACTAAAACAGCACGAATTGGAAACAGGACAGTTTCCTCCGTCCATGCATTTCTTTAAGGCAAAGCCCCTCATCGAGCAAAGCCCCATTTTTGGTTTGCTTCAGAAGATGCCTAAAGGTGTTGTAGTTGAATTATACTGAATACTAAATAAACTATAATCACCGATTATAGGAAAACACCACAGTTTTTCAATATTTTACTATGTTCTTACCTCAATTTAGACAAATTAATACATATCTATCTTTTTTCAATGCGTACACTTACTCTTTGTGCACCGCGTCGTGAATATGTTAGCATTTAGCCTAGCACCATTCATTCCTTAGGATCCAAACAGGGATACATTTAGAAGCCACCAAACACTTCCATGTTTTCCCTATTTAAAGATTGTTACAAGAGTTACACAACTAAGTATGGTGGCACAAAATAAAACGTGACGATTTTTTTAAGCGGATAAAAAATGAGAACTATATAGAAGTTTGAGCGAGAGGGGGAGTAGGCAGGAGTGATGATGTCACTGCGCACCGAGGTCGAAGTGCTGCAAACTAAGTGCTCTTCGCCAAACAATATAGTTATAATTTTTATCCGCTTAAAAGATCCCCACGTTTTATTTTGTGCCACCATACTTACTATTTGTAACTATTGTCTTTAAATAGGAAAACATGGAAGTCTTTGATGGCTTCTAAATTAATCCCTGTTTGGATCCTAAGAGATGAATGGGGCTAGGCTAAATGCTAACATATTCATGACGCACTGTACAAAGATTAAGTGCACACATTGAAAAAAAAAGGGCTGTATTAATTTGTCTAAGTTGAAGCAAGAACATAGTAAAATATTGAAAAACAGTGTTGTTTTCCTTCAGGGACTCCATCAAGGATTAAATCATATTTTCTTCCCATGACCAGGTGCCGCCCTACATGTTCACGACTTTTCCATTGTCGATGTGGAATGGTTGGTGAAGAACGTTACCTACAGAGAGAACTGCTATGTGTGCTTCACCGATGATCAATCTGTCCAGTTTATCTTCTCCTGGAGGCCGCCTGCATCTCGTCTGCACTGCTCCTCATGGATCCTGCTTAGATCCCTCAGGGAGACGATAAAAAACAGCACTGAGTTGGACAACAGGTGATGCAGGGAGAGTCTAAAATTGAAATGTTTTTTTCTGTTTTTCTAAAGTTATTTTTCATTCCCTTCCACAGTTTCATTCGAAATCTTACACTTTTCACCGAGGACCCAGACAGGGCCTATCCCAGCCAAAATGTGGTGTGGAAGAGGTTCGAGAAGGCATTTGTTGTGTTATTTGGACTGGTGACTTATGCACCTGTTTTTAAAGACTACCTCTATGAAGCTCTCAGGCAGTTCTATGCGGACAACATCATGTATATGGAAATCAGAGCTTTGCTACCATTGGTATGGATATTTTTGGTCTTTAGTTAGTACCCAAATGCGTTAAACTATATACTAATGTTCATTTGTGTTTGACCATTTAAAGACATACGAACTTGATGGTAGAAGAAATGATAGAAACTGGAGTATGCAGGCCTACCAGGAAGTAGTAAAAAGATTTACAGCAGATTACCCAGACTCCTTAGGGGCTCGGGTGATCTTCACCGTCAACAGGTCAGATACACGTTGCATTAGAACAGAGATGCATTCAGTCCGGTCAAGTTATTTTTTTTTTGTTTCTCTTGGATCTTGCAGGGGTGTGAATGAAACCGAGGCTATGAGCGCAATAAAGGAGGCCATGATATTACAGAAGAACTTTCCAGACATCATGGCAGGCTTTGACTTTGTGGGTATATGCCAGTTGAGCATTTTTCTGACATTCATGATACATGAATTATTTATAGATGGATGAATTAACAGTTCTATAACTCCAGGTTGGACAAGAAGATCGCGGCAGACCGTTGTGGTACTTCAAGGAGGCTTTGAGTTTACCAGAAGAGGAGGGTGTTAAACTCCCTTACTTTTTCCATGCAGGAGAGACAGGTTTCTTTTACATATTAATGTTTCTTTCATCTGGTCACCCTTCAGCCTCATGTGCCCTCAAAGCAATGTTCAATGTGTGTATTATTTTATGGTCGACACAATAACATTTACTCAAACATCTTTATTCCATATGTAGATTTACAAGGAGCAGATGTGGATCAGAACATTATGGATGCTATTTTATTCAACACCACACGTATTGGTCACGGCTTTGCCTTGGCACATCACCCTTTAGTCAAAGAGATGTCCAGAAAGTTGGATGTGCCCATAGAAGTTTGTCCTATCTCAAATCAGGTATTTCAAAAGTCATAGTTTAATTATAATGTATTTGATTAAACTGACACTTTGATTTAGCAGTGGTTTCCAGGTCAGGGTTTAGATTAAGACAGGGCTATGCGTACCGCGGCAAGTCACAAGCAAGCAGCACACACAAAACATTATCCCATTTTCTCTGAATAACTTATAATTTACTACATGTTCGTGTCGTTTACATTATATGCACTTACTTGCCTTTTGCCAACAAAACACTGACATTTCAAGGTGACATAGAATGATTGAATGGGGTATTTATCCTTGTTCTGTGATGTGACAATTTTTTTTGCTTGGGTCTGTAATGCCCTAAAAGCTTCCTAAAAACCTCTCTCAGATAGCTCTAATAGGGTGGGGGATTTTAAACAAGTTAGTGGCTCCCCCTACTGGCTTAACTTGAAATCTCATAACTGATTGGCTGACTTTGCTGCCACTCAAAAAATGTAGCCAATTATTTTAAAGTGGAGGGGCAGTGAGATGCCCGTGATGTCATCATAAGCATCAGTTTTTCAGATTGGGCTGTTTTCTGGCTGACATTTATAAAAGAGGATTTTCTATAACCTGAGATGTTTAGCATGTCTAGCACTTTTTGTATGTTTGTGAATGCGGGTAGACTACCATTATTCAACAAAGACAAGGTAAAAATAGTTTTTCATTCTCTGTCCCATTTAATATAGTTTTACATACCGCCTGTGACTCGTGACCCGGTTTGGACCGCCCAATTTCAACAAAGTCCAGCTTTAAACAAACACACACGCACAACTCCACATCTACTCCAGATAAACAAACTATATCAATTGTTTCCATAATGCTGGGTTCATTGGGAAGCTGGACAAGCTTATATTTTCGTCAAAAACAACAAAACTCTGGTGATGTTGATTTCATGTCAGTTCTTGGTTGGTGTGCGTGCGCAATTCTGGTTCAAGTGCCCATATAAGGACTTCCACTGTACTTACTGCACTGAACTTGCCCATAAAAGAAATAAAGCAACATTGCTACGTATGAATCTTTCATGTTCGAAAAAACTTTCCGAAACTTTCCAAACGCTTTTTTTTGACAGTTTGCTTATGTTTAGCATGAGAAATCTTACTTTTAATTAAAACAAAATGAAGAACTTCATTTTGTATTAATTGATTGCATATCCAGTTGTCCTGCACCTGGCCCAAATTTTGGGTTTATGTGATGTACACACCATTTCTGTGTGTTCTAAATCTTACTTTTAAACATTGTTAATAAGTCAGAATGCATGAAATAGTTTAAGACCCCCACTTTAAAATAATTAAAATGTTTTGAATACAGTGCTGATTTGTTTTAGGTGTTGAAACTGGTCTCAGACCTGAGGAATCACCCAGCGGCTGCGCTAATGGCAGAGGGTCATCCTTTAGTGATCAGCTCTGATGATCCGTCTCTTTTTGGGGCTACTGGACTTTCTTATGATTTCTATGAAGCCTTTGTGGGATTTGGAGGATTGAGCTCTGATTTAGGCACATTGAAAAAGCTGACCATAAACTCTCTCAGGTAATAATTTTTTAAACTTCTACATTTTTAAAAGTCTTAAAACATTTGTGACGCTTGACCACAAAACCAGTCATTAGTCACATGCATATATTTGTAGCAATAGCCAATACATTGTATGGGCCATAATTATTATTTTTTAATGCCAAAAATCATTAGGATATTAAGTAAAGATCATATTGGAAGATATCATCTATGAAGATATTTTTCACATTTCCAACCGTAAATATATAAAATCTCAATATTTAGATTTTTTGGATCCTTAGATTTCCAAATAGTTGTATCTCGGCCAAATGTTGTCCTATCCTAAAAAACCATACATCAGTTGAAAGCTTATTTATTCCAATGATGTATAAATCTCAAATACAAAAAATTACCCTTATGACTGGTTTTGTGGTCCATGGTCACATTTGCTTGATAATACATATAGAATTAGAATTGGGAAATTGGGAGTTGGTTTTAAAATTTGATATAAAACTGATTTTTAAATAGTAGGCCTACGTAAAATGCTCTACGTCTTAATACAAAAAACTTCAAATAAATGATTATAATGTAATACATTACTATTATATATGGTCATATATATACTAATCCAAATATAATTTATCAAATTTATGTTGTGATCTTTATATAAACAAATCTTTTTATTATATTTTTAACTTTCTTTTCTTGTCATCTGACTTCCTTTTCTAGGTACAGCTCATTGCCGGATCAATTGAAGCAAAAGGCTATTGCAGCTTTGCTGGTAAAATGGGACAAATTTGTCCTGGAGAGTTTATTAGGAAGTACCACTAGTCTCTGAACCATGACAATTTTAACACTGGAGTATTGTTCGCTCTGTTTTAAATCAAATATTTGCACATACAGGAGTGTGAAGACTATTATATACGCTGTGTGTTTGAGGAAATGAATTGTAATGCCTTAAATTGGCTTGTACTGCCATCTGGTGCAGAACCTTTATAATTCATTCAAAGGCTGTTCACAACAACATTGAGGACTTGAACCTCAGTACCAGTTGTGATGAGGTTTTAGGACAGAATCATTTAAAACAATATGTAGACTTTCACAATGTACAATCTCTTCTTGTTTTTGAAACACTCTTGTTTTTTATTGAACTTGACAGGTGGAATTGAATGAACATATGTTTTGTATGTCAACAACATAAATGTTTAAAAACAAAAACAATGGTGACAAAATGTCTATGCCAAAATCAGAATGGCCAATTTATGTCAAATGTTTAATTGTCCTGCATTTGCTCGGCATTACTGATGGTCATTCTTATCTATTGCTGCTTTTAAACTGGGCAAAATAGCGATCTTCGGGAATGTTGGTGTAAACCACCTGAAGATGTTTCTGCCTGTAAATAGAAACACAGAGGTTTCATTTGACATGCAATGATAATTTCAGTGCTTTGGGATAAACTAGACACAGGTGGGTGCAAAAAGTATAAATAACGGTAACATTGCTTACTACTTCAAAGAAACATTTTAAAATAATTCACAAATTTAGTAATGCAGGCCTGTCGGCTAGAGTCACTCACTGAGCATCGTGGTCCTGGGCCAGCCGAGTGTTGGTGTTGTCCAAAGCCCTGCGCAGCTCCTTATTGGCACGTGCCTGCTGTCTTTCAAGCAGCAATGCGGTGCGAGCTGATGCCATTCGCGAGTTATACTCCTGCATCTCCTTCTCCCGCTGCTGAAGGCTGGCACGCTGCACAAACCAAATTTGTTCACATTGTTTATTGCACATTTTTTACTTTTGAGAACCCAGGAAATCAAAAGTTTTGTGGCTTTAGGTCCATCTCTAGCATCTTTATTCTAGCATACTCCTAAATGTTGAATAATCTCATTTATACTAATTTAAAAAACAACTTTTTTCAAATGTACTACACATTTTCATATTCAGTTAATGCACATACTCATAATACATGCAGCTTAATTGCACTGCTAGTCATTTCACCAAAAGCATCTGCTACATGCAAGATTTTACTAAAACGAAATTTCCCGCTTACCTTCTTCTCCTCTGCCTGTTGTTGCTGGTATTGAGTATAGTGTTGGAGCTCTTTCGGGGTCATTCCCTTGTAACAGTCCCTGCGGAGGCGAGACAGACCCAGCACGCTAGCACTCTGTTCAGGGTTTTCGGTCAGCAGGTCTCCATTCAGCTGGTTCAAGATGTCCGTCTGGTTATTTTCCTCCTCCTCTCGACGCTCTTGAAGACGCCTCTGTCTAATTTCTGCAGCCTATGACCAGGGAGATGGGAAAAACATGATGGCATGATCATGATATACATGCAGTTTATTCTCCAATCGTATTTCCTACTCTTCTTATTTTTGGGACTAACCAGTGCCAAGTTGAAGTCTTTGGTGGCAGCGGCTGCGGCTTTCTTGCATTGCTCCTCCATCTTCTGCAGTTCAAGAGCTCGGTTGTCCAAAGACAGTCTGCTTTGATCATACTGATGCACTATACAGTATGTAAACAAAAGATTTTAACATTTTATAGTTTTTGTCCCCTCCCTTATATGGGGTTAAAACTCCACATCTACTCTACAGTTTATAACCATGTCAGTATTGCATATGACTTCAACAGGTGGTCCATGACCCCTAGGCGTCTTTGGAGAATTCATAGGGGTTTAAATGGGATTGGTTGAGTTTAAAAAAATTAAATAGTGGCCAAGAAAGTGGCTGGATCACAAATATAGTATAAATAAAGTTATATTTTTACTTTTTACACCTTTTGATTGCTTTTTAGCGAGAAAATTTTATTGCATTTTTCAAATATGGGATTAGTTATCACAAAGGTACTCTCTGTTTCTTTATGCCGCCGAAGTCACTGCTGCACCTCTATCCAAGGGTTCTTGAATTGTAAATGGATTCCTATCTACAAACATACCTTCTTGTTTTAGATGTTGTTTGCTTTCTTCTCGTTCTTGCTGCTGTTGAATGCACCATGCTCTAAGCTGATCCTTCTGCTTTCTTCGCCGGTCCGTCAAGGCCAGATCTTCTCCTGTCAGGCCGGGCAATATCTCCATCCCCTCCTGCCTCTTCAGCAGCTCTGGATCATTCAGATCAAACTCACGTCTGCTGCTGGCCTGTTGAAACTGTTGTCTGAACTGTGTGATGGCTTCATTCAGGAGGCGCTCATCTTTCTTCTGTCGCTGGTCCAGGATACAAGCGACACGATCTCCACACATGAGGTCATTAGCTAAAATCACATGAATAAAACATTTAAGTCTTGTTGCTTAATGTTTTTTTCTGTTATGTGACAATTGTATACTAGGCCTATATTTTTTTCATCACTGCTAAAAAAACAATACAAATTGTAATGGTTTTTCATTACAAAAACCTTTATGAACCAGCTGTCACTACTGAAGATACCAGCTAAAACCAGCCTGACCAGCTAAAAAAAAGTGTCCAAAACCTCTCTGAAACCAGTCTGCTTAACCAGCTAAAACCACCCAACCAGCTTAGGCTAGTTTTAGTTGATCTTTTCAGTAGGGCCAGCTGTTTATTATTAAAACCTTAACAAAATTCCTTTATTTTACGTCTTATCCCAGTAAGATTTAATGGTGCTCTATATTGGTTCCCATTCCACCAAATAACGTCACACAATAAAATTTCAAGAGAGAAATCTACATAAATAATTGTTAAATTAATGGTAATAAATCAACAGTTATTGAAAAAAATCTAGTAATGGTGTAAATTGGCTAATACTAAAAAAAAAAAAAATTATAATCTGGATGATATAGTTTCACAGGACTAACCATAAGCGTTAAATTCATCCGCTTCTCGTTGCTCTTTTTCTCTTCTTTCTTTAACTTGTTGGTCGAGGGCATCTTTATCAACCTAACAACCGATAGAAAAAAGCAATAATTCAAAGCCGTAAGATAGACCACGGCATGGGCGGAAATCCCGGGGGGGTCGGGGGGGACAGGACCCCCCCTATCTGAGGGTTGTCCCCCCTAAATTATCATTAGAATATGTGTATTGAAAATAATTTAATGATTTATAATACTTAAACTAGTTGTGTAAGAAGTGAAACAATACAAATGCAAACGGAGCAACAACAAAAAAACGTTTTAAATATTTGGATTCCCCCTCCCTTGCCTCACAGTGGTTTGGTCCACTGCCCACGCCCCTTTTACCTCACCACCACACATTCCGGTGGTAGAGAAGTGTACGGAGCCGACGCGTTAATAAGCTATATACAATACAACGTTTCCCATCACTTATCAGTTTATCCTCATATGTTTTAAAACTGGACTATTTTGACATATAAACATGAACATATTTCGTTTTCTGAGAACAGAAGCAGATAAACGATCAAGAAAACATTTTTATGCATTCATGCAGAGGTGAGGCAGAGCTGAAAGTAACAAATTACATTTACTCACCTTGCTGTAACTGAGTTTTTTGTGTACTTTTACTTTGAGTAGTTTTTAAAATCTGTACTTTACTTTTACTTAAGTATGTTTAAAGTATTGTTGGTTACTTCGCTACATGTTAAATCATATCCGTTACTGAGTAAAAATAAATAAAAAAGTAAGGTGATAAAGACGCGCCACGGTCGGATGATTGATTGATGGGCGGGGGAACGCGCAAAAAGAACCATGGAGAGGGACGAGACAGGCGCAGGCTAATGCAGACCCTCAATTCAATTCTTACGAAAGAAACCCCTGGCCATTGACGCAAAGCGATTGTTTCATTCAGGTAGGGTTCATGCTCTTGAGTACGGAGTTTGAGAATTGCCGACCGTGTTTAACCGCTAATTTGCACGATGCATTTTTAATACATGCGCATTATCTTCCGAGGTCTAGCAGCTTCGCGTCAAGTCAAACAACTTGAGAACGTCCTCGAGAATGCGCAGATCATTAGACATTGCAGAGAGAGAGAGAGCGCGAGAGAGATAGATTGAAAGACATCAGGTACACAGGTCTGGGAGCTAATAAACGTGTAAAGGATGTATAGTGTATAGCCATGGCACTCATCTCATTATATGTTCATTTATGTATATAGTTTAATAACAATGTATGTTACCAGCAATACATCAATTACAACCTTCATATAATGATTGTATTTACTAGCTGCTGACCTCATATTATTTTTGCTTCAAAAGTGCATAACTCACCTGTAAAAATCATTAAATAATTCCATAAATGTTTCTTAGTTATAAAAAGCTTTTTATTTTATTAACATTTGTTATTGCACTTTAATTGTAGAGATGTTTACAATTAAAAACATAGTTTGAGATGTATATATCCTTCCTTTGTGAACTATACTAGAAACCTCTCCCCGCTGTAAAAAAGTAACTCTTAAAATTAAAATGACTTTTTACTTGAGTAGATTTTTAGACCAGTAACTTTACTTTTACTTAAGTAAAATATTATTAAAGTAACTTTACTATTACTTAAGTAGAAAATTGTATTACTCTTTTCACCTCTGCATTCATATGTATTAAAATTAAATTTGCGTCCGTTCATAGAGAAAGAGAAACGTTTTCTATCTGTACCCATTTCCTTGCAAGTACAATTTTGCCTGTATTATTGGTGTCCCCTTCAAAAATTGTTCTTGAAAAATTTTATGTTTATTGTCCCCCCCAACATTTAGATGAGATTTTCGCCCCTGGACCACGGTCATTTAACGGTACCGAGATATAAAATAAACTTACTCCTGTCGTCCGAACTTTATCATTGAAAATCTTCTCTTTGCGTTGTTCCTCTCTGGTTTTCCTCCTGTCGAGTTGTAAAGCTTCGGTTCGGTCACAAAGATGTTCAACGTGGCTCATTTTTCAATATCACCTCTGTTAATCTATTAGTATTAATGTAAAAATGTAATCTAATCACCGAGCGTCAGGGGACACGCGACTACTGCAAACATACGCGTTGCTAAGATACTAAAGACTCGTGTCTTGTTTGAAAATGGCGCCATCTTTCGGTCGCTTGTTAAAATACATAGATATGTACACTAAATGTCGCATTGGCTACGGCAGTTCATTGAACCGAATGCGTCAACTACAGCCGCCATCTTGAAACAGGGGAACCCCGCTTCAGCGTCATTGTAGGCAATGGTGTAACAAATAAAATCACCATAAATCGTCATGAACGCGGTTTTCTTTTGGTTCCTTTCAACAGTCAGACCTGTATTTAGCATTTAGTCCAGAAAAAAATAAAAGTTTTAATATTATGAAAATGTACTTTTTCTAACTGTAATGCATAGTGCTAGTAACATCCATACGCAGCACAAAAGTCCGGCATCGTCCATGAATTCGAAGTACAGGCGGAAAAAGCAGCTTTACCTAGCTACTTCCTTATGACAAGACCCCTGTTCTAAGAGGGCGGGGGTTTTGACGCATGCTCAGAGCCCCCAGGCGACATCTAGTGTATATATCTATGGTTAAAATAAAGAAACCACCACATTTATCAATGGTTATAGGCTACAGATATAATAATTTTATTGTTTTGTTTCTGGACACAACACTTTTGTGATGTGCCCTGCGTCCGTCTTCTTCACCAAACACAGGTTATTGGAGGGGAAATTTGGTATTTCCAATTCCCTTAATAACTGTCATGTGTTTTGTCCAGTTGGAGGAAAGCGGAGTACCCAGAGTTAGACCCAGGCTGACACAGGGAGAACATGCTAACACCACACAGAAAGGCCGCCCGACCTAGAACCAGGGACCTTCTTGCTGTAGCCTAAGGCAAAAGTGCTACCCACTGTGCCACCCCAGTCATAATCCAACTCGTTATTACAATTAAAATCATATAATTTAGACAGTCAGAGGACACAATAAGGTATACAAAGAACATGTTTTTATTTTTATTACATTTAGGCATTTAGCAGATGATTTTATCCAAACTGTAGGAAACAATAAAGCGATTTTTCATAAGGAGACAATAATACAACTTGAATTTATTGTATTAAACAAGAAGTGCTTATAACAAGTTACAAGTTTTAACTCTTCTGAAACAGAATCTGTTAACCAATATAGCCTACAATATAATATGATATTTATAATTAAAATATATATTTTCCCTTTATTCCTTAAATGCTTATATCAGCATCACAGTCACACAATCATAATCATTACAATTTAATTATTTTAATTGGAAAAACCAAAAAGCCACTGAAAGAAAACATTGATCGTTTTAGATTTGTTTAGACAATATACAATATTACATAGCAGTATCTAGTATTATTATAGTAATATTGGTGCGTAAAATAAAAAAAAATCCTACTCTGCCTTCTATAAAATAAAATTTTAATCACAATAAAACCTAAATACATTTTCCAACAAAAGTATTGTTTTGTGTAAGACATGTTAAAGAAAAGATTAACCTCTTCTGTATTTACCCTCCTTTTGAAAGAAAAAACCCAAGAATGTCATCTCCAAACTAAAATAGGTAGTTCATGATGCCTTTGCTCTAAAAACATATGTTTGGTCTCATTTGAAAGCAGACACTTAAGTTTATTGTAAAGACAGGATATTTGTTTTGTGATACCAAAATAAGTAGTGATGAAGGGCTTAAAAGTACATTTCAAATAACTTTACAAAATACATTTGATATATACATTTATGATACTTGGAATTGGCCTTAAATGTATCTAGAAATGCACTGCAGCTATAAAGCCACAGGTATGACAATGTTTTGTTTTAACCCTCATAAACCCAGATTTTCCTGTATATGTTAGAGTTCTGCAGGGGTAAAAATGACCCCATAAATTAAAAGAGTGATTACAAAATGTATAAATTTTTAATGATAGCAATAATATATCATTTCCATCTATACATTAATGCTGTGTTTTGGGAGATATGAAGTACTTTTGTACCTGTTTAAATCCCTCAACTATACTATTGGCTTTCCTGTTAAATTTGTATGAAAAATGCACATAAATGATGATCTAAATTTGATTTAAATTACCGGTATTTTTAGAAATTGATCTAGATGTTATGTGTGTGTGCGTGTTTGTGTGACTTTGTCTTTCTGTGCGTGTCTGTGTGTGTGTCTGAGTCTGTGTGGGCATTAAAGCCCACCACTTTACATCTTTGTTTTTGCATCTGTGGCGGGGGTTTTTTTTCAAATTCTATAAAAATGCTCTCTGTGGCAGTCATAACTTTGTGTGTTTGTGTGTCTGAGTCTGTGTGAGCATTAGAGCCCACCAATTTACATCTTTGATTTGCATCTGTGGCTGTTTTTTGCTAAATTCTTTAAAAAATGCTCTTTAAAAACTCCACACAGAAAGGTCTCCTGAACAAAGTTTCTGTCTGACTTGCCCTTGCTTGAAGCAGAGACCTTTCTGCTGTGAGGCAACAATGATGCGCTCTAACCCACTGTGCCGTCCTCTACACTGAACAAACAGTTCTCAAAAATGGTAACAATGAACAAACATCATTCAACTCTAAACTAACATTAACAACATAAATAAAGCCAGCAAACATTAAAACGGTCATCTTTTTAATAAATATGAACCAAAGGAGTGAACATGTCTCAATGCATGCTGGGAATCATTCAGACAATTTTTTTATTTTTTGTTCAGACAGTTTGGCAAGTTGGGTAACAAGTTGGACAAACACTTACATATCACCTAAATACTACACAAAATAATATTTGTTAGCTGGATAATTATGATATTTCATTCAGTAAACACAAAATAATAAATTGACACCCTTCAACAAACAAATCTTTGTTCAATTTACTTAATTATCTTTGTTGAAAGAACAATTTTGAAGTTGGATTTTTTACTCTCTCTCTCTGTGTGTGTGTGTGTGTGTGTGTGTGTGTATACTGTGTCTTTGTGTGCGAGTCTGTGTGTGTGTTTGTGCGTGTGCGTGTGCTGTGTCTTTGTGTGTGAGTCTGTGTGTGTGTGTGTGTTTGTGCGTGTGCGTGTGTGTGTGCTGTGTCTTTGTGTGTGAGTCTGTGTGTGTGTTTGTGCGTGTGTGTTTGTGTGTGTGTGTGTGTGTGTGTGCATGCACCTGTGTGAGCATTAGAAGCCACCAATTTACATCTTTGTTTTGCATCTGTGGCTGTTTTTTTGCCAAATTCTTTAAAAAATGATCTCTGTGGCAGTCCTGTGTGTGATTGGGCATGTCTTTTCAATATTGCATTTGTGCTCTATGCTTCTCTTCTGTGTTGAAATTTTCAGATTTATTCTGGATGCATTGAATTTTTTTTTGACAAATAAAAAGAAAAAAAAATATTTTTTTGCATTTCCCATTCATTTTCTATTGGGGTCATTTTTACCCCAAGGTAAACCATTTTGGTAATTTTTTTTACACATTTTTAGAATGACCAAATCAAGCCCAGTTTTTTATATGTATATTTACAGATAGTCTAGAAAAGTCACAAAATCTTATTCCACTGAGATGAAGAGAACCATGTTTTTTAACTAAAGAAAAGTGTCGGTAAGATTGACCCCAAGGGACTTATAAGGGTTAAATCTGAAGATGATACCTTTAAAACGCTGAATTTTATAAAATGTTTTTTAAAACCACATCATGTGAATTTATTTAGAGAAAACTGCTAAATGCTAACATTTGTTTATTCACATAAGAAATGTTATGTTAGAGAATATGATTATATGTGTACCTAGAGATGTGAGATAATATTATTTACAGATTACAAATACACTGATGAAAGAGATATGCCTTGGCACAGTTTGGAAACAACTGTTTACAAAATTACATATACTAACATGTGTGACAATGTCTGTAAAATCCAGGCTGAATTTCATAACTTAATAATGAGATTGGCAGCATAAAAAAAATCAAACATTGATTTTACATTGAATCAATGACCTTACTTATCAATATTAAATATATCAAAATATTTTTTTTCTCAGAAGGTTCTTTACATTATATTGTAAAATCACAAAAGAAAGACTTCAGCTGGGTTTTCACAGGGAGCGTCACATTTTGTTGAGAATTATTTTGTCTATGCTGTAAATTATTTGGCATTGAAATCAAATGCAACAGACTTTAAAAGAGATTTAACCTCTAAGATTTTTATTACTGCAAGTACACAAACCTTTGCTCCCTATACATTTCTCTGATAAGGGAGAAATGTAAAGGTTATATGATAATTTGTTTTATGACTAAATGTTTTCTCACTTACTGTAAAAAACCCTTTAAACACACAGTCAGAAAGTCAAAGTATTTCAGATCTTGGATCATTTACAACTCTGTAAATGTACAAAAGAAATATCACCATGCATAGTGCATAAAGTGTTTATTGATGGTTTGAGTCGACAGAGCTCTCCCAACAGTAACATTCAATACAAATATACCGTTAGATACAGAGTAATCTGTCCTCTATTATAGAGAGATTAAAAACAACTAATATTAGCTGTTATTGATATTAACAAGAGCTAATAAAGTCAAGTAACATGTACAAGTGTGATAAACCACAATGAATTAATGGTAGAAACACAAATGTATTAAAGCACAAACAAATGTACACAATAAAATGTATTCATACAAAACACAGAAAAGTGTTTTTATGTAAACAGTATAAATACAGAAAACTGGTGTTCCCAAACCTCCAAAGTTTATGAAGCCAGACATGCTGTACTTTTAAGATCTATATAGCAAGAGTTAACAGATGAATGAATAAAATGTTCTGCAAACCAACAAGGTATGGTTTAACATAAAACAGAGCAAAATACACAAAGGTGAAATGAATAAGAGTAAAAAAATCTAACTTGGCACCTACACCGTCAAAAAAAGTGGACCTTTACACCTAAAGAGCTTATATTAGTACCTAAAATGTGCATATTGGTACCAGATGTCTCTAAATGGTTCATATTAGGACCTTTATAAAGGGTGACAGCTTGGGAATGTTTGACCATTTCTTCTGACACAGTATGTTTCAAATTCTGTTCATTAAAAATCTTTGACAACATGTTGTATTTTCCAATTTTGACCTGTGCATTTTTGCATAACAAGATAGTAGTATGAATCTTCTCCTTGTGCAATCTCAAGACAACGGTTTGTATTTTTATTTCTTATTTCTTGGCCCTAAAAATAAAACATAAAAGATCACTCATTTACTTAACACAATAATGCCTGTTTTCACAGACATGGTTAAGCTAAAGCCATGACTAGGACTTTGGCCCTGTTTACATTAGAGTATTTGTGTTTTAAAACTGCATTTTAAAATGAAAACATTCCTTGTTTATATACTGGCATTTTTAAAAGAATCTTCATCCACATCATACATGACCATAAACGCATGAAACATGACCAATCACGTAACTGGGCATGCACATAAAAGTGTAAAATAACTTATTAGTCTAATAATAGCTTACCTCTGCACATTTTTGCAGCCTATGGATGTGCGATATTGACAAAAATTCATACCTGGATCCTTTGTTGGCAACTATAACAGACACTATTTTTGAACCTATAAAAATGTGTTTGGGAAAGTCTTATATTGTTCTAGCTCCCCCCTACAACATATTAATATGAATAATAGGTTAATGTTGATGTTATAAACCAAACAGAAAGGTCTTTATGATTTAAAAAGGAAGCATTCAAGTGAACAGTACTAAAAAGTAGCGAACTTGAAGCAAAAATAAATTTCAGCAAATGCAAACTTCAATCAAACATAATAAGAGGTGAAGTATAGCTTTAGCCTATAAAAATGCTTATTGCTTTAATGTAGGGAGTTCCTCTTCAGCCATTTCACGCTGTTATATTTATAATAGTTCATTGTTCGCAGTTCATATTTATGATCTTATAGTCCATTAGAAAATTTTGGATACGAACTGACTTTCAGAAAAACACCAAATAACTTATCTTCCCTTACTTGTCGCTGTTCAGTGCGTGTGTGTGTTCCCTCACACGTGTTCTCCGACAAAAAAGCGTGGCCGGCTAATGTATTAAAAATTAATATGACGTTAATTTTTAAAAGTGTGCGAGGTCCGCAACACAGAAATAGCATAAAGCGCAATCGGCTAAACGAGCATTAAATATTAATATGACGTTGATTTTATTGTTTTTATTAATTTATATACACAAAACTTATGAACAAAAAAAACTATTAAAATTAAGAGACAGATTATATGAAATGAAATTCATTTTAAAGTAGCAAACAAAACTTAAATTAAACTCGGAAATAATGTCTGACCATTACAATTCTCCCTTCATATTGGCCTTTACAACGCCCTATATGGCGTTTAAAATGACAGTCTATCTTTCGTAATAAGCTAACTAAATTTAAACAAAACATAAACAACATTACAACAACATTCAAACTCAACAATACTCAAACATAAATATAAAACAGACATTATCTATAAGGATACATGTTAAAACAATCCGATATAGCGTTTATAATAGCTGGTTGGTAGTTGTTTACTTTTTTTGGCAAAACCTCTGTTGCAAACCTCCAATTACCTGAATAAAAATAATTTTTACTTTGAAAATGATGCACTGTCACGTTATCAGCTGTTCGTTTACATAAGACTCCGTCTATGTTCATTTACACTGCAGCGCAACCCCGGAGTTCTCAAACTAAAACAGGGTCTTCAGCATTTATGAAGGACTCAGTTTATGAGGGTCGAAAACGGTAACGTAGTGTAAATGAAAGGCGTAAACGTGGCAAAAGTTATGCGTTTTAAAAGG
Organism: Paramisgurnus dabryanus; assembly: GCF_030506205.2. Taxonomy (NCBI): domain Eukaryota; kingdom Metazoa; phylum Chordata; class Actinopteri; order Cypriniformes; family Cobitidae; genus Paramisgurnus; species Paramisgurnus dabryanus. The sequence goes on along the minus strand of NC_133359.1, from coordinate 13,401,447 downwards.
TAAACGCATTAATGTAAACATAGCCAGTTTAAACGAGGGTCGTTTTCATTTTAAAATGCCGTTTTAAAACGCAAATGCTCCAATGTAAACATGGCCTTAGTCTTGGACTAGCCTTAAGATTGTTAAATAAACAAATTTAAAAAAATCACAGTACCATACCTGGGTAAAGCTCCACTGTATATTAAGTCCTTTCTCTTTGGCATGTTTACAGTCAATTAATGTTGGCGTTTTTCCAAAGCCAGAATCCAATAGACACCGGTTAGAATTGTAAATGTGAGATTTGATGCCTCCAACATAAATTTCCCCATTACGGCTGTAGTGACAATGCTGTTAGAGAGATTTAAATGAATGGTTCACTCTTAATGCACTTATGTACATGTACATAGCATGAGGTTCTTAGAAAAGCAATTAAACCATATTATGATGTGAAAACCTAGCTAAAGTCATTTTATGGTGATTTACTGTTATCTACATAACTAATCCTATATAATGTAATAAACATTTTGTGAAATGTAACCTTAATATCTTTAATATTGACCGAGTAAGGTCATGTCAAAGATTAAAATCGAGTGAAATCAAACTTCAATGCCCACTGATCATATATCTTGAAGATGAGACTTTAGCCTGATTTTTACATAAGGATCACATATTATAAGTCCGTTGCATTATAATCCTTTAAACATTACCTGGGGATCATAATAATGACAGTTATAAAGAATTGGTACACTTCCAGGTACAGATCCTTGATCAATGCAGAGGTCTTCTTTTATGTTGTTCTTTAACTGTTGTGTAAAATCAAAATTAAGAGATTGAAAAGGAGAAGTTAAGATAGGCAAATATGCAGTCAGAAATGTAAATACTGAGAGCAAATATTAGTAACATTAGCAAATATTAGTGTTCTAATACTGAAGATAACATTCTGCTGCTCATTCAGTGATCACCAACCCGGTTCATATAGAGATCTATCCTCCTGCCTACTTTAAATCCAACCCCGCTTCCCCACATCTGACTCGCGTAGCCGTGGAAAGCTTGATTAGCAGGTTCAGGTGTATTTGATTAGGGATGGTGGCGAACTTTGCTGGAAAGTAGAGCTCCAGCAACAGGGTTGGTGACCACTGTTCTATGGCTTAGCTCCTGTGTCCTTGAATCTCTTTTTTGCTAACATCTCTGAGGCCAAAGTCAATTATTTTCAAATCAATGACACTTCAAACACCTAACAACTATTCTCAACATTCTTCTTTTGTAGTCGGTCCCCCCACTTTGGTATTCTCTGCACCAAGCATCAACAACCCCTTTCTAACTCCACGCTATCTTCAACTCTTCTCTTTTTCACCCCTTACAGAGACTGAGGTCTCCAAAATTCTTCCTTATACCCAGGCCCACCACCTGACCTCTTGACCCAACCCCCTCTTCTGCTACAAGCTATAACTCTGCTGCACTTTACATAGTTTGTAAACACATCCATTACAACAGGAAGTGTCCCCACCTTATTTAAACAGGCTTGGGTAATCCCACTTTTCAAAACCAACACTTGACACTTCAGCATTTAACAACTATAGACCAGTCTCACTCTTACCATTCCTTTTTAAAGAGTGAACTATATGCTAATCTTTCACAAAACATCCTACTGGATAGTCAGCATTCACTGGAATTGCACTCAGTTAGTTTAATTCTTATCTCACAGATAGATCTGACCAATGAGGTTCCCCAAGGTTCGGTTCTTGGTCCCCTCCTCTTCTCTATAATATTCACAACTTCTTTACTTCCAAACATTAAAGCACATATCTTCTTATATGGTTGCTTTCCTATATATATATATATATATTGAAAATCTTCCATGTTGTTTATCTTTCCTAATTTCAGCTCTAGCCTGGCTTTGTAGAGTACCTAATTTCACTGACAAAATGTTAAATTGGATTAAAGTGTCTGCTAAACCAATAAATGCAAATGTAAACATGATGCTTACCACACCATAACCCAATATGTTCTCCCAGGTGTCCAGCTGTGGATAAACGTTTTCCAGGTACCATTTAAAGGGTTTGCATTTAAGTTTATCTCGTAACTTTTTTCTCTTTGTCACATCTCCAATGTCAATCCCATGGTCCTAAAGGGAAGAAATTAATTAATTTCTTAATCCAGGTTTAGGGTGGACTTTGCTTAAATAAATGCTGCCTTGCCTTTGTCTTTTACTAACCTTCAATGGTAGATTCCAGGCAATATTCACATTTGATTTATATTCATCCATCCATATTTCAGCCACTCTTAGGGCATTTCGAATCATGGGCTTGCTGAGATCTGGTGAATAAGGCTTATGTGCTCTTTCTATGTGCGCTATCTTGGAACACGGCACCACTTCGATACTCCCACCACAAAGCCAGACCTGATATATTTATTTCATACAAATATTACAAATATTTAACCATATATATATATATATATATATAAATAATCGTACCAATTGGATATACTAATATGAACTCTTTGGTGCAAAGGTTTAGTTTATAAAAGAAATGGCTAAGGATTAATTTTTTGTAATGTTTATACATTTTGTAGGATGATTTTATGTTAAAAAAAAATTTTTTCACAGGCAGAGTCACATTTCATATATTAACCCTTCACACATATGACTGTTTCAGCTCCAAAATGTGAAGTATAACTTACACGTATTCCTAGTTCAACATTCTCTCCCCCATAAATCTCCATTCCTTCATCCAAAATACCAATTTCTCCCAAGAATTGACGATCGGCGACAAGGATACCCATTACAGAGGGACTCCTAACAATGCAGAAAAACAAAACTGAAATCTGATGTGGATCCTGATTTTGTTAAATATTAAAAATTTTGTCTGTATAATGTATATCACAGTCATAGGCAGAGTTTGGGGGGTAGGGGGGCCACTCCACCCAGACCAAAACCAATTATGATTTTTTTTCTGAGCTATTAATGAAATCGAAGTATAAGAATTTATATTTTATTTGTTTTATCTTAAATCTTTGCTCGCCATTGATGAGTTAACTCGTCGATTATGCGAAAACTTTTGCAACTTATGCAACCCGGAAGTAACGCTTCACGTGAAAGAGTAAGAACTCTGTGTATGTTTTGAGGATTGCGCTGAATCTGATCTCTAACAAAAGCTCAAATTTGGCGTTTTTGAAGAAACCTACACATATTTGAGACGTGATAACAAGAGAACTAATGAAGGTAGGATGAAATGGGTTTTTTTTTTTTGTTTAAAGTGCCCATCTTATGACTGCTTTTCCACAAGTTATATCAGTGTATGAGTTCCATCAAGCATGTTTCAAAAGTTGTTTGCTCGAAATAGCTTGTAGGAAAAGATTGTTACCCATCTCTAGTAGCCTCTGTTTCAGGGCAGTTCAGATTGTGCCGTTTTGAGCTAGTCTTACATATTTATGAGCTGCTGCTTCTTTGATCACGCCCCACTACTAACGTCATGTCCCCGTGCGCATGCTCAGTGGTATCGTGAGCAGTACAGACCATAAGGTGTTATTATTTTATATATTATTATTATTGACGGTTTATGTTGCCAACAGACAAATCATACAGAAAAGTATCACTAATAAGTACACTACAGGAGAAGAAACTCATGACACACAATGATTCCAGAGTAAATTGTGATGTTACGTTAGCAGTCACAACATTAAACTCGTTTTCCCTGGACAATGCTAACATATTCCCATTATAAAACATTTTCAAGCGCATTATTTTCGCAAATTAAAGAAATTAAGACCCGGCGGGGGATGTATACTGCTTGTGGACCGCGTGCTAATTGCTAGAAGCTAGCGGGAGGTCCGGACCGTTCGGGGGTTAGCCTCATCAGAAAAGCCGGGGCGGTAAGGCCCGGTCTCGGTGTGTCAAACTCATCATGACACACAAAATTCCAGCGTAAATTGTGATGTAGCAGTCTGAACAATACACTCGTTTTCCCTGGACCATACTAACATATTCCCGTTATAAACATTTTCAAACGTATTATTTTCGCAAATTACAGAAATTAAGACCCGGCGGGGGATGTATACTGCTTGTGGACCGCGTGCTAATTGCTAGAAGCTAGCGGGAGGTCCGGACCGTGTATATATCTATGCGCACCGTAAAGTTATTAAGAGGCTCGCCTCGTCAGAAAAGCCGGGGCGTACGGTCTCGGTTAGTTTGGCAAAAAGCTTTTAGCTCTAGCATCATAAATGTAGTATTTTGTGACAGAATATGACAACATGCAAAATATAACGTGACTTCTTACCTTTGTGATGAAACAACGCGATCGCGAATCGAATCCAGTCTGTTTCAGATGTGTGAATGATCCATGAAAGTCCAATAAAATACATCCAATGACCATTTTTTTCCACAAATGCGTATAATCCGTGAAATATAGATACATAGTCTGTTGTTTACATCAGATTTCGCATGAAGGTCTTATCGCCTACAATCTGAGGACTGTTTGCGTCGTAGCACACTGTATATAAGATTACTCCGGGTTCCAATAACCACGCGTTAAAACTTTGTTTTTAAAAGTAGGTGGGAGTATAATCCATAATATCCAAATAGCGCTGTTATTTCCGTGAGAGATGATAACAGCACAGAGGGTCTCATTCAAGTGACTGCTCTATGCTCTCTAGCTACCTGGTGGGTGGAGACCTGCGAGTGGGGTGGTGGGCGGGAAAATTCAAACTGAATGTGACGAAACTTTTTGTTACGTCACAACGGAGCTGAGTTTGAACTCCCGCAATCTGAGACTCAAGGCAGAGGACATTCAGAAACCTGTATCTCACTCAAAACAGCATGGATGGATTTTTTTCCGAGTTTGTATGCGTGTGGGAGCATCAGAGACACAAATGAACACCCCAAAACCCAGAAAAAGTGAGTTTTTCATAATACGGGCACTTTAAAAGCAGATAGTCTGTTCTTGCATTTTATAAATTGTAGGTTTATATATTCAAAGAACATTTTCTGGAAGGCATGAAACTTTTGTGGAAATCATAAAAAATGCTGACACTGGCTGGCAACTTTAAAAAACAAATGGTGGCGTGGAAAGCGTTAAAGAGACCCTATTTTCTAATTCTTGATTTTACATATGTGTAAGTGTTTGTTAGTACATGTTAACGATATGCAAAGGTACAAACTAAGTTATCATCACCAACTTAAATCTCTTTGCAACAAACACATGGATTGTAGCAACAGTTTACTTTCTTGGCCTGTTTACGTGGACACGACGAATCGCAAAGTACTGGTTAGCTGGCCAATCAGAGGACACTGCGCTTTTCAGAACAATGAGCTTTGTACAAAATAAAAGCATTTCAGGGTGCCAGGGGGGCATAGAGGAGAAACAATTATGCATCGTGTGAGGAAAATAATGTGTTTTGTGAACCATAAACCACACAAACACATTATATTACACCAAATAACGTAGTTTTTAGCAATGTAATAGGGGCTCTTTAATATTTTAATAGGTAACTCATAGCTTAAATAGTTTTTATTCATTAAAAAAAAACTCTCGCTAATCTCACTGGTATTAAACCAGTGGCCAATGGGGGGACCTTAAAGTCAAAAAGTTTGATATCCAGTGGTTTAAAAGAAGGAGTGTTTATGTCTACGTCACTTACTTTCCAGGTTCTGATGGGTCTTTAAGTTTGAACCATTCTGGCCGGAAGGACTCATACATGCACCAAAGTGCCCAGTCAAACCCATGAGCCGATGGCTGATAGTGAACAACATCCAGGGTGTCAAAGTTTACCTTATCGAACACTGGCGACAACACTGTTGTCCTGTCTGCTTTGATTCTTGCAAGGAGCGGCTCTGCCCTATAGAGCAACAAAGTGATCCAATGTTATAGCAATAAATTTTATTTAAAAAAAATCGAATCCATCAAGTATATTGCTTACCATTGCTTATGAACCTCAATGTGGGCATCCAAAATGGCTACCACTTGGCCTGTTGCCGCCTCCCAGCCTGAGATTCTCGCCTTCGCAAGACCCATCTGCCTTGTGTGTCTCACCTTCTTAAGTAAACCAGGCTTATTTTTATTAATTTGATCAATATATTCATCCAGAGCCAACTGCAGATCAACTGTCAGGAAAAATATAATTAGGCTACATTTACAGTATTGTGCAAAGTCTTAGGCCATCATGCCACCGTTAGATTTGTTGTTTTTGCAATGGTATAGTGACTGTAATTATTTCTCAGTCTCTTTATTGGAAAAATAATTAAAAACTGAATAAAATTTAAAACTGAAGTCAGTGAGCTCTACTTATACTTTAGCAATAACAGGCAACTGCAGGATGTCTTAAACCTAAATGAAATGCAACATGATTTAACAAAAAGTTGTGTTATAGTCACGAAAAATTTGATTACATGTACATGGCACGAAATTCAGCCTTTTTTCGCGCCTTGAGCACAAATGTCTTTTTCGTGTCATTTCATGTATTGCTTTCTCATTTTCCCCCTATTTTTAAATCATTGTCACTCGGGGTTAAATTTGGGGTTCAGGTTAAGATGTACTTTTATGTATTGGTTTCTTCATGTTTTTCTTCCGCTTTTAAAACTATTCTCGTCTGGAGTTGGGGTTTGGGTTAGGATATCTAGTGATTCTAACCCCAAGCGACAATTGTAACAAAAGGAAAATAAATGAGTAAACCAAACAATAAAAGATAAAAGAAAGTTGTGCAACTAACAGGAAAAACAATTTATAGAAATTTGTGCGAGTGACACGAAAAAGACATTCGTGCACGACAAATTTTGTGCCATAGACGCAAATAAATAAATACATTTTTTTGTGACTATAACACGACTTTCCGTGGCATCATTCTGGTGAAATGAAACCCTTATTTCTAATCTAATGACCTTAGGAATTCAGTCTCCTCAAAAGAGGAAATAAAGAGATAAATCTTTTTTCAAAAGCTACCAATAAGTATAAAATAATTGTATGAATTACATAAAAGACATTTAGGACTACACATTAATAGGCCATCACAAAGCACATATTGTTGATAGAAAATAGCCATTATAAGTGAATATTGTAAGAATAATAACAAACCTTTGGAGCTGTAGTCATCAACCAATATGATGTCCTTTAGTAGATGAGGCGGTGTTCTGTCAATGATGCTGCAGACAGCCCTCTGTATGATTGACAGAGCCTCATTTAAATAAATCAAAACCACACTGATGGTAGGTAAGTCTTTAGGGTAGATCTTCTCAGCACACCTGCATTTTTGTACATTTAAAATGAGTTTAGGATAACATGAGTCGCAATATTTAACTTTTATGAATACAATCTAAAGAAGTTATCAGATTAAGGAGCATCAAAGTTTAATTTCAATCGAAATGTTTTCATGGCCTTAGGGGCTCATTAGTTTTGTGTAGGTCCTACAGCTAGCCTTGACACACGTAGGCTAATGTAAAGCACTTTAGATCAACTACAGTTGTGTTAAATCTGTAAATCCTATTTACTGTACAGTTGTTGTTTATTTGGTCCACAATGTTTCTCAAGTCACTTATTTTGATCATGTTTATTTGTACTACTACATCACTGCATACAGTATTCACCTATTAGTCATTTGCCTTTATTTATATTTCAATGCCTTTTAATCCAGGTGCATGCCAGGTGGTGTTATACAAATCTGGGCATAAATAAACAGAAATAAGACAGTTACCTGTGATCTCGAGTGTCAGGGATTGTTCGGTTGATTGGTAATCTGTTACTTAAGAACACATTGTGTCCATATTCCTGAAAGAGCTTTTCTGCTCGTATCTGTTCTTCCTCTGAAAGTTCATTTCCCCATGAACTGAAGAGATATGAATCTGGATACAACTTCTTAACTTTCATAGTTTTTTTCTGCTCCACATGAGATTCTTTCACTTGTTCATTTTTTACCTCTATGTATTGGGCTGAAAAGAAAAGATCAAATAAGGTTTTTATTTTAACAGGAATAAAATTTCTCAAAGTCTATTCATAGTACCAGACTAAAAGAAATTTCTAGCAAAAATTCTATATCATAACACAGAATAAAATGGTAAAGTCAGTAATTATTAATCATGCAACATGCACAAAAAAACCTTTAAAATCACAAATACAACAATTTTATTAAGCATGTTTCAATATAAACAACAATTAACAATTGTGAGAAGCGCTATATAAATAAAATTGAATTGAATTGAATTAAACCAATTTAGAGGACATTTTAGTAAATGTTAGGCTATGTAATGTAGTCAACATATTGCACAGTAGTATACAGTCATAAAAGTATCATAACTCACCTATTTTAGAAACTTGATCTTCTATTCTCTTCAGTCTTGTAAGGACTTCAAGATCTTGTGGCCTTTGTATCTTATCATTAGACCCCTCCTGTCTGATAAATGATATATACACTAGGGAGTAAACTGTGAGACAGAAAACTAAAACACCGACCCTTGCAGCAATCCGCATTTTAAATCTCTCCTTATGTTTGTGATTCACCCTTAATGTAAGAGCACCTGTTTATAAAGGTGTCTGTCCACAGGTGCAGTTGTCTGTTAATATGAATATCTGATATGAGACCTGGGAGTGGTTTACACAATCCATGATAATGTCATGAGGACTATAAATCAAAGTTGACACATTTGAACAAATAACCAGGGGTCTCATTTAAAATACTGTGAATAAAAAGTATACTAAACTCAAAGTATACGTGCGCCCAAAAGCCAAAAATAAAACTCACATGCAAACACATTTACTTCCACTGCAGTTAAATCATCCAACATCACATTTCAATTGTTAATGTTTGATTCAATGTTTTACATTTGCTGTCACAACAGTAACAATTGTGTATGGAATTTGATGATTTAAATGTAGATTCTAGATTATATAGGTATGTCTAGAACCTTTTCCATAAATGTGCAACTCCATGTAGGACAAGAAGATCGCGGCAAACCACTGTGGTATTTAAGGAGGCTTTATGTTTACCAGAGGAGGAGGGTGTTAAATTGCTGTATTTTTTCAATGCAGAAAAGACAGGTTTCTTTGACATATTGCTTCTTTAATCTGGTACAGAGCAAAATGTTGCCCTTTAGCCTCATGTGCTCTCAAAGCAATGTTGAATGTGTGTTGTAATTTATGGTTGACACAGTAACATTTACTCAAACATCTTTATTCCCCACATAGATTTACAAGGAGCAGAACATATATGCGGCTGAAACAGATAGCCTAGTGCTGGGGTAGCAGTGGTTTAGTCTAGATTTTTGTAGTGAGTATACTGTGATTTTTCCCTCTCACCCTTATGCTCACTCGTCACCCCATAAGCACCACCACACTCACAGATGCATAAAGTATTGATCTTCATGTAAATGAGAGCATTATGAAAGTGTACTCATAAACACATAAACTGAATGTGGTATCAGTTGGTTATAAGAAAAACAACCAATGGGTTTACAGCTGGGGAAACTGGTTTAGTGTTAATCAACATCTAACTCAGGGCCAAAAGTTACTCAACTGTTAATTAAAATTAAAAACTGTTTACAATCTTCAATCCTTGGCTAACACATCCATTGAAGGAGAAAAAATCCACTCTTTCAAAAGCTATTATCCGACAACTATTGGTAACATTATCATGTGTAATTTAATGGTGTAAATGCTTTTAATGAATACACTTTTAAGATGACAATGAATTAACTCTAATTTGCATATTCATTGATGTTAAAATCTTATTTTTTGCATGTAATACACGCGGTGTCTAAAAAATTAAAATAGGCTTTTACTTAAAGGAACAGTATGTAAGAAATTTATATCAATTAATCATAAAATGGCCCTGATATGTCACTAGACATTAAGAAATAATTTTCATTTCAAATACTTATATCACTCACAACAGTGGTCCGGCCAGGATATTGTCATTTAAAAAGTGGAGTTGCAGCCCTCAACTGATGTTTATGTTGTCATTTTGTGTATTGGCCACCAGCTGTGTGATTGCAGTACCAGTTTTAGCCACAAGTTTTGTGATTGCAATACCAGTTTTGGCCACAATCCTACATACTGTTCTTTTAATTATTATTAGGACCATCATGTAGCCTAATATTAGACTTATTAGATGGTGTTATTCCCCAGTGGATCTAACCATAGACTGTAAAAAAAGATGGACAATGCAACGTCGCCTCCCAGCATTGTAATGAATTGAAGCCAAAAATGTCCGACCACGGTCGCCGGCATGTTCCGTAAAATCGTCAGTTTGGAGCCAAGGCATGCGCAGAAGGAATCGTCCGTGGAGCCAGAGGCAGAGCCGCGGTATCAAACTTCCGCCCAAACGCGTGCGCAACCAATTCAACCACACCAATCATAACGACACGCCCCGTTTCTATAGCATCAAATTACATGCTAAAATGAAACTTATCACAAAAGTGAGCACTTGAACTTACACTGTAAAAAAATTCCGTAGAATTTACAATGTTATTGCAGCTGGGTTGCCGGTAATTTACCGTAGATTTACATTTATGTAATTTACTGGCAAGAGCTTGTTCAAAGTTAAATACATTTTAAATATTAACAAGTCTTTATCTTTACAGAATAAAACTATACAATTACAGCCTCATGCAAAGCATTCTGGGAACCAGAAATCATCATCAACCTTTTTCTGTTTTTTTGCTTCAGATTTTGTTTCCCAGAATGTTTTGCTTGATGCGGTTTTTATAGTTTTACTCTGTAAAGACAAAGACTTGTAAATGTTTAATGTTCATTTAACTTTGAACAAACTCTTGCCAGTAAATAACATAAATGTAAATCTACGGTAAATTACCGGCAACCCAGCTGCAATTTCTACGGAATTTTTTACAGTGTATATCAGCGTGATAATAACTATATACTTGAAAGGACCAAAACCATCTTTTGGAAACTTTTATTGGAAGTGTACATTTTTTTATTTAGAGCAGAGTCCCATTCGTTTGAATGGAGAGGGCGGACAAGTTTATGACTTGTACTGCAGCCAGCCTCCAGGGGGCGATCAAAGAGCCAGAGGCTTCACTTTTCAAGACTTATGAGGCACACCCGGATCTAACATGTTAGCAACTCAGAAAGTTTATTAAAACATTTCCCAGCATCAAAATGTCTGGTTGTTGCGTTTGGTTGCACTAATATAATATACGAATATTTAAGCAATATCGCTCGAGTAGGAGTGTGATATAGCTCTATATCATCATGGCTGTGATTAGGCCAAAGGCACAAGGCTGTAGGCCGAGTGCCGGAGGCAATCACAGCCGTGATGATGTAGACCTATATCACACGACTCAGAGAGCGATATTGCTTTTATACAACAGTTCGACGGCACACGTTTGAAAAACGAAAATGAGGAAACATGTCAGGCAGTGGCCTAGTGGTTCATGTAGGTTGTCTACAAACCGGAAGGTTGGTGGTTCAATCCCCGGCTCCACCGGACCTTTAGCAAGACACCTAACCCCAGCTGCTCCCGACGAGCTGGCTGGCGCCTCGCATGGCTGACACCGCCGTCGGTGTATGAATGTGGGAGTGAATGGGTGAATGTGAGGCTAATTGTAAAGCGCTTTGGATGGCCATAGGTCTGTTAACTCTTTCACCGCCAGCGTTTTTAAAAAAAGTTGCCAGCCAGCGTTTTTCATGATTTTCACCAAAGTTCCAGAAAATGTTCTTGTTTAAATATATAAACATACAATATTCCAAATGAAAGAACAGACCCTCTGCTTTCAAACAAAAAAAAAAACGTTTCATCCTACCTTCAGTGGTTCTTTTGTAATCAGCTTTTGAATATGGGTAGGTTTCTGCAAAAACACCACATTTTGAGCAAAAAGCAGAGATAATTCCATTTTTGTGACGGACTTTTCATAGAGATCCCATTCAGAGCGATCTTTAAAACAGACACGGACATGAAACCGCTTGCCATAGGGCAATACTTCCGGGTTTAAAAAGTTGTGGAAGGGCGCCACCTGGTGGATAATAGCGGTATTGCTGAAAGACGGAAAATCTCGTCATTGGCGGGGAAGCGTTTTCTCTTAATTGACGAGATATCTCGTCAATGGCGGTGAAAGAGTTAAAAGCGCTATATAAATGCAGTCCATTTACCAAACAACCTCTGTGTTTAAGAACTACTTTCTTCCGCCACGGATTTTGAATGTTGATAGACACCTCCCATCCTAAACATCAACCAATCACCCACTGTATGCAAATTAAGGACAGCCCTGAGTTTTACAACAACCAATCAGTACCAAATTCCTATGCTTGTCTCTCTGGATATTTAAAGAAATGTTGTAAATGGTTCAGCTGGTTTTTACTTGGAAATTCACCCCATGTATCTTTGATATCTTATTTTTATTTTATTTTTTGGTTTTTCTGTAATTGGAAATTCACTCAATGATGCTGTACCTTTGATACTTTGAGGAATCCATAGTAAGATCTTCACCTTTACCAGGTATGCAATGGTTTTTCGTTTGTTTCGTATTTGAATTGGAACGTAAATTGGCTTCTGAATTATGTTTTTCCTACCTGGTTAATACATTTAAAAAATGTTATGTTTGATTTTATTCTGTGGTGCTCAGTAAATGTTGACACTGCAAGTAATAACAATGGATCCGTAGTTACCGACTGAAATCAGGCTAGGATCAGCCTAAATCCCAGTTAGATAGTGAATAATACATCAGCTGAGGATTTGAGAGATACGACTAGCACTTGGCGTTAGTTTAAGTGTGCTTGGAAGCATGGAGGCTACAATATGTATTTCCGTTTAGAGTAACATTTCTGATCACTCCAAATAGGGTCAGTCTCAACCCAATGATTATTTCAATATTATTCTATTCATTACCTCTGGTTAGAAATCATTATAAGTGTCACCTCTAAGAGGACTAAATAAAGTACGTTTAAAGTTGAGCACGTAGAGACCGGCCGCTTAAGCGTATAGTCCAACCTCTGCAGCGACCAATACTGATCCGCTTATGACCGTTGACCAGTATATTAATTATAAGGCCCATACTAGGATCTTGTGCGACTGTGAGAACCGAATGAACGAGTGTAATACCAGAGCTTAATCAGAATAAACAAACATGTATCCAAATTCTGTAAGTGTTAAAAAAGAATAATCAATCCGATTTGTAATATAATATAAACTAGATCTTTATATTTGGAGTCAGATAAATGTACCTAAATTACGTAATGGTAAAACGTCATCTGCAAGCGCCGGAAAAGGCAGAACGCACTAGAACAGTTCATGCCGTTGGTTTCCTTCTACAGAAGTCTTTTTAAATCATCTGTAATTCTACCTGAGTAATGAATGGAGATACTTTTGACACCACTGTAATCTGGAGTACCGAGTAGTATTACATCCTTCATATATCCAAAGATTTATATACAGTGTGTGTTTGATGTTGGTGTTTGAATTGTAATGGCTTAAATTGGCTTGTACTGCCATCTGGTGCAGGATCTTTATACTTCAATCACAGGCTGTTAGCAAAAAAGGACTTGAACCTACTTATTGTGATGAGATTTTAGGACAGAATAAATTTAAGACAATGTAGACATTTACAATGTACAATCACTTCTTGTTTATTTTATTGAACTTGACAGGTGGAATTGAATGAACGTTTGTTTTGTATGTAAACAACATAAATGTTTAAAAAACTAAAACAATGGTGACGAAATCTCTTTTCTCGCTTTGTCAGCATTTCAGTGAGCCACTAGCCAATCAGCAACCCAGTGAGCCATCAGCCAGTTTTCATGCCAGTGAGCCACCAGCCAGTCAACTATCTATTAAACAAATTAAAGAAACAAGTCATTAAAAACAAAGGCAGCACTAAGAAAAATAAGGAAGGAAAATTCATCCCTCAAGAAGACAATGAAAATTAAGACAAACATTTAAAGAAGAGCTTTTTCAAAAGACCAAATTCAGGCATTAGGCAGACTAACCACAAAAGGGATGAAATGGAGCAATGACGCAATCAAGAAGGCATTCAAATTTCACTTTGCGAATCAGAACCCTGCGGTGTGTTAAATTTGAGCCTGGTTTGTTGACAGAGGTTTTTGATTTTTTAAATCTTAAGGTAAATGGATTGACAGACCTTGGGAGTGTGTGTTGGCCCTGGATGAAATGGCAATTACTCCAAGTGTGGAGCTGCACATGCCCAAACTGTATGGTGATGTCACTTTACCAGCTCACACAGGAGTAGCAACACATGTTTGTGTGTTTATGTTGGATACACAACACAGTGGAAGCAAGTAGTAGCACATCATTATAATGGCAATTCATCTTAAAGTCCAAACCAATCATTATTATTGAAATAATAGAGAGGGCATCATTCATGTGCTTAATATTACCACTGACCCTAACCAGACCATGTGGAAATCCTTTGTGGTCGATCACACCAAAACATCAGTGCCACATCTAGCGACACCAGACAGGCATTTCTATTTTATGCCTGATGTCCCACATTTGGTGAAAAATCTTAAAAGTGCATTTGTCCAAATTCCAGCGAGGTTTCTGTGGTCCCAGTTAAAACTTGTTGGCTTTTCATGAAGGGACGGCATTAAAAATCACTCCCTAAATAAAATGAGTAAATTCTATTTAATATTAATAATTTATTTAATTTAATAAATACTAATTCTTGTTTTCTTACTTTTGCTCCCATACTACCATTAAGAAAAATAATTTCAGGTTATATTATGGTATCGCTTGAACTGAGAGTACCTATGATTTTCAAACCTTTGAGAGGGATGAGCTTGTTTCAACAGCTAAGTTGGAGTGGAATCTGTGTCAAGGCAGACTATAAATTCTTACAGCTCTCAACCAAATATACTTTTACTGATAACAAAAACAGCCTTGAGGGGGTAAACCGACAATAATTCAAATACTAAACATAACAAGGCAGACCAAGGCGCGCACACACAACGGTATCTGACCATACACAACAATCCAGCACAAGCCGGTAGACACAACTGCATTAAGTAGGGAACGAGGGAACTAGGGAACGAGGACACACAGGTGAAAGGCGTAACGAATAATTAACAAGGTAAGGCTGAGGTTTTGAGGGCGAGGTCAAGACTTAACTAGGTACACAAAACATAAACACAGGCTACGTGACTCTCCACACAAAACAAGACAACAATAAGGGCTGTCATGATCTTGTCACATGAAACACGGCAAAACACATGCAAGGCTGACAGGATCATGATGAAATTCTACTTAATTTTATCATGTAAAATTCACTTAAATTTGTTAGAAGGAAATTAACTTAATAATTTTCTGTTGAAACTACTAGAATGATTTAAGTAGATATAACTAACTAGGCAGTGGACTTGTAGTTCCCAACATGCTTGCATTTGGAGAGTAAAATTTAAAATTAAACGCTAATTTATGTTTTTTATGTTTATGTTTTTAACTAAAAAAAAGACATGTTAGTGTTTAATGTTCATTTATCTTTGAGATTTAGAAAAGTTTCTGTTTCTTCTGAATGATGGTGACCAAAAAAACTCAAGGAAGAGTGGTGCTTGTGTACTAGTTGACACGTTGAAAATCATGATGTGGGTTAATTCACTCAATAAGCAATAACTGTAATGCCAGTACTAAGAGCAGTATCTTCTCACTTGCTCAACATAATGTGTTATGTAATATTAAATATTTTAAGGAAAGAATACATTTTACGTGATTAATTCAGGAAGATTCCATTAAAGAAGTAACCCTTTAAAAGTACTTGTAATGTTTTGGTAACAATATTATACAGAATATTTTAAGTAAATATCACATATTTTTACAATGTAATTTAACTTTACTTAGTAAACTTAAGTAAATTATTATTATTATTATTATTATTATTGTTGTTGTTAATTAAAATCAGCTTTTCCAAGTAAATTTGACTTATTTCACAAGTATGAAATTCACTTGAATTTGAGTGCGAAAACTTAAAACTTAAGTCAATTTAAAAAAATTTCAGTGCAAATCACAAGTGAGTTTATGCCAAAATTAGATGTACAAAATGTACAAAAAACTAAATAAGGAGATGGCATAGATAATGGCTTACGTGGAGAACAGTGTGTAATTTTCTGTTCTTTTGTATTTCTGTTTATGCATTCCGAAAATACAATAGGTCTAGGGCTGTGAAGGAATTTACCTGGCATTGTTTTGCTTGGCTCCCTAGCGCATATGCATTTGTACCGCCTTAATTCATTTTGAGTGCCAAGTTTCAGCTGTAACAACATAAACAAGCGGCTGTTGCGGTCCGCACGTAACTTCCGGTAAACTCCGCTAAGAATAAATAACAACAAAGTACTTTAAACTTAGTTTATTTATATAACAAGCAAAAAAACAACACATAGATTACCTAGGAAACCAAAACATTTGTTATTTTCGACGAGGCATTTGTTCAAGAGATTAGTTTAGCAACTAGTCAGACCATTAAAAAAACGAAAACGGAAATAAAGTTCGGATCCAGACTTTTTCCACGTGGGTCAACTGTCTATATTGCTATTATTAATGTAACATATATTGTTAGCACTTTAAATAAATATAACAGCTTAGAAAACAAATAGGAGAAACCTAAAAGCCACTGAAAGACAAAATTAATAGACATTAGCAATATAGCATTAAATAGTAAAATTGGTGCTTAAACAAGTCCTGTCGCGACATTTCCTATGCCTTCTAGAAAATAAAATTTTAATCACAGTAAAACCTAAATACATTTTCCAAAAAATATAATTTAGTGTTAAACATGTTAAAGAAAAGATTAACCTCCTTGGCATTTACCCTACTTTTAAAACAAAAAGTAATTTCCAAACTAAACAGTTCATGACAGTCTTTGCTGTAAAAACATAAGTTTGGTCTCATTTGAAAGAAGACACTTGGAAGTTTATTGTAAATACAGAATTATTGTTTTGTGATACTAAAAAAGTAGTTATGAAGGGATTAAAATTAAATTTCTAATAATTTTACAAAATACATGTGATATATATTTATAATAATATAATTAAATTGGTCGTAAATCAATCTAGAAATTCACTGCAGCTATAAGCCACAGGTCACCATTTACTGTTTCAAATCTGAAGATAATACTGAATTTTATTAAATGTACAGAATTCAAATTACAAAATACACTGATAAAAGAGATATGCCTTGGCACGTTTAGGAGGGAACTGTGTACAAAATTTCATGTAGGCTATGTGTGTGACCCTGTCTGTGAAATCCAGGCTGAAGTCACCTAATAATGAGATTGGAAGCATCAAAAAATTATTTCAAACATTGATTCAATGACCTTACTCATCAATATTAAAGATATCAAAAATACGTTTTCACAGAAGGTAGTTTGTAAAATACACATTGATGTATATAGAAGGGAAGCAGAAAAAACAATTTATTCAAATGTAATTTGCCGACGTGTTTATTCATATATCAGACACACATAGCGGAAGTCTCTTTTCTTTTCCCAGTTCAACAGCCACTTACTTTCATGTGTTTCGGGAGAAATTGGGAAATTCATCTCGTTATAAAACAAGATAATGTATAAAGGTTTTTAAATGAAGAATCAGAAAATCAGATAGTTAACATGGTAGTGAATATTTTTAATAAAAAAGGATAAAGAAAATAAAACGATTAGCATACATCTGTTAGTTATTGTGGCTGCGGTGTTTCACGTGACAATCATGACGCGTCGCCATGCGAGGTCAGTTAAAATATTTTTTACTTACGCGTGAAGGGGGTTGATTTTAAAAATATATATATTCTAAGGAATTAACGATAGCCCAAGTTTAGTAAATATTTTAATGAGACTATACAAAATTATTCGGCATCCATTTAGGCTATGCCACTGTTTTGTCCATGCTGTAAATTATTTAGCAGTGAAATCAAATGCAACCGGCTTTAAAAGAGATTTAACCTTATTAACATTTTTATTACTGAAAATACACAATCCTTTTAAATTCCTCTAATAAGGGAGTCCAGGTTATATGATAATTTATTTTATGACCAAATGTTTTCTCAGTTACCATAAAAAACCCTGTAAACACAGAGTCAAAAACAGCAGTAAGAAAGGTATTAAAATTATTTTAGATCTTGGAGCTTTGTATATGTACAAAAGAAAAATCACCATGCATGCTGCATAAGGGTTTATTAATGGTTTGAGTTGACAGGGCACCCCCAACAGAAACATTCAATACCAATACACCGTTTGATAAAGAGTTAATTGAAAGTATCTGTTATTTATTATAAGAGACATAAACAAAAATGGTCTGATATTAATCATAGCTAATAAAGTCAAGTCATGTAACAGTGTGATAAACCACTATGAATTAAACAAATGTATTAAAGGACAAACAAATGAACACAATCAAATCTATACAAAATAATAATTTATAAAAACTCTGTACTTTTAAGATCCATAAAGCAATAGTTGAAATATGAAGGGATAAATATAACAAATATAATGTAATGGTTAAGCAAACCACCAGTGTATTGTTCAACATAAAACAGAGTAGAAATACACAAAGGTTAAATGAATAAAAGTAAAAAATAATTCTCACTTGGCCCCTACACAGTAAGAGAAAATGGTTAAAAAATGGTCCCTATAGCTGTCACTGAGACAGTACCCTTTTAAAAAAGTGCACCTTTACACCTAAAGAGCTTATATTACTGCATATTGGTACCAGATGTCTATAAATGGTTCATTTTAGAACCTTTATAAAGGGTGACAGCTTGGGAATGTTTGACCATTTCTTCTGACACCGTATGTTTCAAATTTTGTTCATTAAAATTCCTTGGCAACATATTGTATTTTCCAATTTTGACCTGTGCAGTTTTGGATAACAAGATGGTAGAGTGAATCCTCTCCTTGTGCAATCTCAAGACATCGGCTTGTATTTTTATTTCTTATTTCTTGGCCCTAAAAATACAACAGAGAGATAAATAGATAGATAGATAGATAGATAGATAGATAGATAGATAGATAGATAGATAGATAGATAGATAGATAGATAGATAGATAGATAGATAGATAGACACTCCAAATTCTACTGGGTTATTTTTAACCCAATGGGTAAACACATGTTGGGTTAATAAAAAAAAATACACTGTAAAAAATGATTCTGGGGAGGCTTCCCCAAAAGGGATTAGCTTAAGCCAGGACTAGGCCCTTAGTTTAATTAGGAAATATAACTAGTTTTAACAAACATGTCTTACTAAAAACATTACCTGTGCATTTTGGCAAAACAAAGGGTACTGATGTGTTTTAAAGGGACATTCCACTTTTTTTTAACATAGGCTCATTTTTAGATAATCTTAGCACAATCCATTGTATCTGATTAGACCATTAGCATCGCGCCAAAAAAATTAAATAACCAAAGAGTTTCAATATTTTTCCTATTTAAAACTTGACTCTTCTGTAGTTACATGTGTGCTAAGACTGACGAAAAATTAAAAGTTGCGATTTTCTAGGCAGATATGTCTAGGAACTATACTCTCATTCTGGCGTAATAATCAAGGACTTTTCTGCTGTAACATGGCTGAGGCAGGCGTAGTGATATTACGTATATTAAAGGAAATTGCATCCTCACTCTGTATAAATTCAATATCTTTTATCAAACTATCAGTGCATTAATCCCCCAAAATAGTAAACAAGAAAAATACAGTTAATACTTAAAGGTGTAGCGGAGGATTTTCTCGAATTTTAGAAAAGAACCGCCTTCTCAAATTAAAAAAAAAATGCAATTGCGCAACACTCCTGACTGACAACTAGGAGGACCAATAGTCTTGATGATCCACCTGGAAAAAGAAAATCCTCCGCAATACCTTTAAGTTAGAGTTCATCACTACAATAAAATAAAAACAGGTACATCTAAAAAAAATTAAATATAAAAAGGTACAGTTTTGGTCACTCAATTCAGAAAGTGAAACCTATATATTATATTCATTACACATAGAGTGAAATATTTCAAGCCTTTATTTCTTTGTTATTGTGTGTCACACCCCAATCGGCTTTTAACATCAAAACACCTACAAAGGTTTACTATGCTGTTATTAATTCTATGAAAGGTCTAACGGAAGTGAAGTTTAGCGCACAAAAGCAGTTTGTTTATGTTGTTGCTGTTGATTGTTTTTTAAGACAATGCAGAAGCATACTCCAGCGGTTTTATGTGGAAGTGGGCGGGCCTAGCATGCAAGTGGTAATCTGATTGGCTAGTGGCTCACCTTGAGATTTCAAATGTCCAAAAACATAAAAGACTGTTTGGAAAGATGGGACACCGCCTATGTAATGGTTTTTCCTTTATTGAAATGGTTTTGTTTCTAGGTAAAGCATCTGCCTTACTGTTTTGTTAATACATAAGTCATAAAATTATTTAGTTAAACCTCTATTTGTCCCCAGAGAGTGTGGTTCATTTAGATTGAACATTTTTGAGTGTCAATGTTGGACCTGTAATGTGTTAGTGAAGAAGGACTTTTGCTTGTATGTATGTTATGTTGTTGTTGTTTTAAGAAGGTACTGTATACAGTGGGAAGTATTTCCTTTTAAGGGGACATGCAAAGGGATTGATAGAGTAAGTTCACATAATTTACTGCTTTTTATTTTGACACCTACATTTAAGTTGACATAACATTACAAGTCATGCATCCCAAATCCCAACTTAACTGAATCAAAGCAACAATATGACTTGACTTAGTGTAGTTCATTTTTTACAGTGCTGGAAAATACATGGCGGCCATTTTGAGACAAATCAATGGCACTGACATATTTTAAGATCCGTCAATGCAAGTTCTTTCGACAGTTCAAACATGCTTGTCTGTAAAACTGGGGATAAGATTGATAAATAAACAAATATAAAAAAATCACAGTACTGTACCTGAATAAAGCTCCACTCTATGTGAAGTCCTTTCTCTTTGGCTTTTTTACAGTCAAGTAATGTTGGTGTGTTTCCAGAGCCAGAATCCAATAGACACCGGTTAGAATTGTAAATTTGAGATTTGATGCCTCCAACATAAATTTCTCCACTAAGTCTGTAGTGACAATGCTGTAAGAGACAATAAAATGAATGGTTCACTCTTAATACTTATTGAAAAATAATTCTTAAATGTAGTGTACATGTACATTGTATGAGATTCTTAGAAAAGCTATTAAACCGTATTATGATGTGAATCAGTCTGTGAAAACCCAGCTAAAAACCGTCTTGAAAATATAACCTTGATATCCTTAATATTGACCGAGTAAGGTCATGTCAAAGATTGAAATCGATGTAACATCAATCAGTGAAATCAAACTTTAATGCCCCTTGATCTCATATTTACTTGATGAGACTTTAGCCTGGATTTCACATAGGGCCACATATTATACGATTGATTCATTAGAATCCTTCATAGATTACCTGAGTACTATGATAGTGACAGCTATAAAGAATTGGTACACTTCCAGGTACAGGTCCTTGATCAATGCAGAGGTCTTCTTTTAAGTCGTTCTTTAACTGTTATGTAAAATCAAAATTAAGAGATTGAAAAAGAGAAGTTTAGATATTTATTAATATGTATTAATACATATTAATAAACTAGCATGCCTTTGTATGATATGTATCTAGACAATATGCAACCTGAAATAACATCAAAATATTGAAGATGCCATTCTGCTGGTTTTTCTAGGCAGTGATCGCCAACCCTGTTCCTGGCAATCTACCATCCTGCCTTTTTTAGATCCAAGCCTGCTTCACCACCCATACCTGCCTTTAATTTTTGTGATGCCATAAAAAGCTTGAATAGCAAGTTCAGGTGTGTTTGATTGGGGTTGGAGATGAATTTGATTTCAAGGAACAGGGTTTGTGATCACTGTTAATGTGATTAATGTAAAGCTGCTTTGCAACAATTATCAATTGTGAAAAGCGCTATATAAATAAAATTGAATTGAATTGAACCGTTCTAGGACTAGACAACTTAGTCAAACCTCTGCTCCTCTGTCCTTGTTTGAGCTATTTAAGACCAACACCACTCCCACTTGCAAAGGAGAACAACAGCTAGATTTTCACTTGCAACTGCACTATACATAATCTTCTGGTTATCCATTTGGATATCTCTGATCATTTCTTTATTCAGTTCCGTGTACTGTAATTCTTCTTGTACCATTACCACCCACTCATAATCATCTTTTCATTGCAACATTGGCTCTATCTCTATATATTCTATATTCTATAACTATTACTTGTAGAAAATAAATGTACCTCATTGTTCATCATTTTGCCTTTGTTTTTTGTATGTATTTCTTATTTTTATTTAGAGTGCATATGTGTAAAAACCGTCCAACTTATGTTCAAAACAAGATGAACAACACTTCAAACACCTGACAACTATTCTCAACATTCTCCTTACAGAGACCGAGGTCTCCAAAACTGTTTTTTTTATACCCAGGCCCACCACCTGCCCTCTTGACCCAACCCCCTCTTCTGCTACAAGCTATAGCTCTGCTGCAACTCACACACATTGTAAACACATCCATTACTACAGAAAGCATCCCACCTTATTCAAGCAGGCATGGGTAACCCCACTTTTAAAAACCAACACTTGACACTTCAGCATTTAGCAACTGTAGACCAGTCTCACTCTTACCATTCCTTCCATCTGCTAATCTTTCACAAAACTACCTACTGGATAGTCAGCATTCACCGGGATTGCACTTAGTTTAACTCATATCTCACAGACAGATCATTTAAGGTATAATGGAGAGGAGTGGCATCCAGGTCACACCAGCTGACCACTGGGGTTCCCCAGGGTTCAGTTCTTGGCCCCCTCCTCTTGTTTATAACATACAAAACTTCTCTACTTCCAAACATTAAAGCACATTTCTTTTCATACTGTTGCTACCTCACTCCACGTGCTGTAGCAGCCTGCATTAAATTAAAGTCTTTGACTTTGGCTTTTAGGTCTTTAAAGAGCCCCTGTTTTCCTTTTTATGATTTCACTTGTGTGTAAATGTGTGTAAATGTGAATAATCTGCAAAGGTACAAATCCCAAACTTATAGATTCCAGCACAAAAATAGACCAAATCACTTAAAAAATGTGTACCCATCCTGTTCCTCTCTGATGGAATTATCTTTCAGCCTCCACCCAGAGTCCGTCACAACTTTCAAGAAACGACTGACAACCTTTTCAGCATTCACCTGACCATTTTTTTAACTGTCAACTTTTCCATAGTCTAACTCTGTTTCCATATAATCAATAAATTAATTAATCAATAAATGCAAATGTTAGTTTGATGCTTACCGCACCATAACCCACTACGTTCTCCCAGGTGTCCAGCTGTGGATAAACATTTTCCAGGTACCATTTAAAGGGTTTACATTTCAGTTTCTCTCGTAACTTTTTTCTCTCCGTCACATCTCCAATGTCAATCCCATGATCCTAGAGGGAAGAAATTTAATAAATTTCTCAATCCAGGCTTAGGGTGGACTTATCTTTGATTAAATAAATGCTGCTTGCCTCTGTCTTTTACTAACCTTCAATGGTAGATTCCAGGCAATATTCACATTTGATTTATATTCATCCATCCATATTTCAGCCACTCTTAGGGAATTTCGAATCATGTGCGGTCTGAGATCTCGTGAATAAGGCTTATGTGCTCTTTCTAAGTGTGCTATCTTGGAACACGGCACCACTTCAATACTCCCACCACAAAGCCAGACCTGATATAAGGGTATTTAATATAAAATATTTAACCAATTGAGACCCTGTCTAAAATCTAGGCTTAAATCTTATCTAAATATGAATCAAATTTTGATTTCAATCATTGATTTCATTATAATTTCAATATGACATGACCTTACTCAGTCAATATTAAAGATAACTGTTAGAAATAAAAATGGTCCCCATTTAGTTACAGATATGTATACATTTGGTACCAATCAGATATACTCATATTAATTCTTTAGGTGCAAAGGTTTAGTTTATGAAAGGTTACAGCCCCAGAGAAGGCTAGGGACCATTTTTTGAGGATGTTTTCACCAAATGTTTTTATATTATGTAGGATGATTTTATGTAGAAAACCACACAAAAAATACATTTTCACAAGCAGAGTCGCATTTCAAATATTAACCCTTCACACATATCACTGTTTCAGCTCCAAAATGTGAAGTATAACTTACACGTATTCCTAGTTCAACATTCTCTCCCCCATAAATCTCCATTCCTTCATCCAAAACACCAATTTCTCCCAAGAATTGACGATCTGCTACAAGGATACCCATTACAGAGGGACTCCTAACAATGCAGAGAAACAAAACTGCAATCTGATGTGGATCCTGATTTTGTCAAATCATAAAAACTGTATATTTAATGACTCAACACCTTTAATGTCTGTATAATGTATATCACAGTCATAAACTAATTTTTTGGGGGGGGGGGGGGGCGTGGGGGAACCTATCCCCCCAGACTAGGGCCAATTATGATTTTGTCTTAGCTATTAATGAAATCAAAGTATATAAGAATTAGGGCTGCACGATTAATCGTTTTTGAACCGAAATCGCGATGTGAATGGATGCGATTTTCGAATCGCAAGAGCTGCGATTTTTTCGATTCAAAACTATCAAATATAACAATCATCTAGTACGCAGTTTTTGACAGTTCGCTTCATGCGCATTTTACGTTTGATGCAGTTTAAACCAATAGAGTGCATTAACACTGAGGTGCTGACTACACGTCAGATAACACCATTAGGAAAACATGAGCGAGCAGCAGTTCAACTCCTCAACAAAGTGTACGGCCATATGATTTCCGCGATGCGGAAAACACCAACAGAATCGCGAAATGCATACTAATGGAATTAACTGCACAACGCGGAATGTCATGAAGTTGGCAGGTTTTGGATTCAGTCATTTTAAAAACCCATTATAACTCATTAACCGGCAAATGAAAGGACAGAAATGCGCGAAAACATTTCCCTTTTGTGTAATGTTGGACTTAAAGAAAGGTATATACGTCCGTTTCTCGTCATGCATCGCAAACAATGACAAGCGCCTCATCAGACTATAAGCAGGTTTATAGCCCGGAACACAGCAGACGAAAGAGGTACATTATACTTTCTTGCACCCGCACATCTGCACCACTTTGAATATTTACAGGCACTAGGGTTCATGAAGCGCGCACACAGAGAGCAGTCAGCACACGCGTGATCACTAAACTTAAGTTTTCTTTCTTGTCTAAGTGAACATAAACAGCTGGATGTTTATCAGTATATTGAAGCAGAGCAGTTTTAAAGCTGTCTTGTGTCTTAAAGTGACAGACAGTAACCTGGTGCTTTCTGTGTCAGAAATGTTTATTACACACCAAAAATTAAAATCACTCCTTAATCTTAACTGTACAAGCTTCTGCAGCTCCACATTTAAAATCGTACAGTGAGGACTGTGCAGTGTTTTATTTGTATTTTTTGCTTATGTTAAATCATAGATTCTAATAACTAATATATTTACATTTATTACAGATGCCTGAAAAGTAAAACAAGACGAGTATAGTCTTATGATTAAAAGAAAAAACTAAACATTTGCTTGTCAGAAGCATTGTTGTAGTGACAGCCAAAATACATTGGCCTATATGTTATTTTAAATAAAACTTTCAATAAATTTTTGTTAAATTGTATTTTAATGTTCTTAGATTAAAAAAAAGTTTGTCTGCAGAAGAGCAAAGTCCTGCAGACAACTTGGTACAATGTTTAAGAGGTTTTAAATAAACAGTAGCACAGCATCTTTCTTTGGTGCTATTAAAACCACCACAACAAGCCTGGATGTAGCTCTTTTATTATATACTAATGAATCGCACTTTAAATCGCGAATCGCAATTTTTATCAGAAAAATCGCAATTAGATTTTTTCTCCGAATCGTGCAGCCCTAATAAGAATGTCTATTTTATTTATCTAATCTTAATATTTTAGCTAGACTGAGTAACATATGGCTAAATGGTTTTTTAATTCTTTTAAAGCATATTTAAAAACCCTCGCGCTAATCTTAAAGTATTGCAGTACCCTTTGTTTGCCCCCCCCAAGCACGCAAAACTCTGCCTATGATCACAGTTTTAACCGGTATTAAACAATTGGACATGGACAATGGGGGGACTTTTAAGTCAAACATTTTAATATCCAGTGGTTTAGAAGAAGGAGTGTTTATGTCTACGTCACTTACTTTCCAGGTTCTGATGGGTCATGAAGGTTGAACCATTCTGGCCGGAAGGTTTCATACATGCACCAAAGTGCCCAGTCAAACGCATGAGCCGATGGCTGATAGTGAACAACATCCAGGGTGTCAAAGCTTACCTTATCGAACACTGGCGACAACACTGTTGTCCTGTTTGCTTTGATTCTTGCAAGGAGCGGCTCTGCCCTATAGAGCAACAAAGGGATCCAGTGTAATATGTTTATTTAAAAAAAAAAAATCCATCATGTCATGGTATTGCTTACCATTGCTCATGAACCTCAATGTGGGCATCCAAAATGGCTACCACTTGGCCTGTTGCCGCCTCCCAGCCTGAGATTCTCGCCTTCGCAAGACCCATCTGCCTTGTGTGTCTCACCTTCTTAAGTAAACCAGGCTTATCTTTATTAATTTGATCAATATATTCATCCAGAGCCAACTGCAGATCAACTGTCAGGAAAAATATAATTAGACGACATTTACAGTATTGTGCAAAGTCTTAGGCCATCATGCCTAAATACTGACTTCTACCTGAAGAAACTACTTTGTTCTGAAAACATTTCCTGTATTTTCTTTTTGTATCTTAATAAAGAGACGAACCTTTTATCAAAAGCTACCAATAAGCATAAAATAATGTTATGAATTCCATAAAAGACATTTAGGGCTAACGTAATTTGGTACCTATTCATGAATCTGAAATGTCTAATAAACGTTAATAGGCCAATCACAAAGCACATGTTGATGATAGAAAAAAGCTATTGTAAGTAAAGATTGTAAGCATAACTAACCATTAGAACTGTAGTCATCGACCAAGATGATGTCCTTTAGTAGATGAGGCGGCGTTCTGTCAATGATGCTGCAGACAGCCCTCTGTATGATTGACAGAGCCTCATTTAAATAAATCAAAACCACACTGATGGTAGGCAAGTCCTTAGGGTAGATCTTCTCAGCACACCTGCATGTTTGTACATTTGAAATGAGTTAAGGATAATATGAGTCACAATTTTTAACTTTTAAGAATACAATCTTAAATTAAAGCTGCAAGCAGCGATGAAAGGGCCCTCGCACGCATGTGCACCGCCACCCTATGGTCTTAGTAAAGCAGTGAACCAGGGGGATTTAAATTTAAGTGGGTAAATATAGCTGGATATTCAAAAGAACTTTGATGTGCCACACCTGCCTGAGTGACAACAGCTTTCTCATGGCAAAACATCAAACTTTGCCAGGCCACTACAGACACGCCTATTGAACTAAATGTCAAGATCTTCACAATTTAGCATTGTGACTTCCTTAAGTTCAGACTAACGAAATATGATGATGATCTTGCAGTAAATCACAGTGTAAAACATGGCATTTCCTGCTGCCAGCAGGTGGCGCTATAACTTTAACTGAATATTAACATGTTGATGTGTTCAGGTCAGGACACTTATCAAACTTGTGAAGCGTGGGTCAGATTGGACATTTTAAGCCTGAATTAAAACAACTTCCTGTTTCATTGCGAAACACAGAAATTTGGCAGGCCGCCACGGAAACACCCTCCAACGAAATGTCAAGACCTCCGCAATTTAAGATCGCAAAGGCCTTTAGATGACACAGACCAAATTTGATGGTGATGTGATTAAATTTATAGGAGGAGTTTGTTAAAGTACGAAGCCCAGAAATAGCAAAATTTGCACTCAAATTACAGAGAAAATTCAAAATGTCAGACTTCCTGTGGGGTTTACAGCAAGGCTCCAAGATACTTTTTTGTAGGTCTTGGAGTGATACATAATCCTACTGCATTTCGTATCTGTACGTTTAATGTAGTGGGGGGGCTGCTGTCTTGAATTTTTGTAGGTGGCGCTATAGAGCCATTTTTACACCTCCCGTTCTAAAGCCTATTTCAAATAAAAAAATTCATCACATTTTACATGTATGCAACGTTTCATGACTTTTTGAGCTTGTTTAGGCTATCAAAATTGCGATTCATTTGTCGATACTTTGCGAGGCCACCACGGACACGCCCTTTAACGAAAAGTCAAGGTCGTTGCTATAGACCCCTTCACGGTTCACGTCACAGGCGGTTCCCACTGCGCATGTCGGGGTCAGAAAAGTCATTACAGCAGATTGAGTTGCGTATTATTCGGTATCGTCAAAAATGCCTACTTACGTTGTGGGCTTTGAAAATCGCACCAGGTCTTCCGTTAAGTTTTCGCGATTCATGCAGAATCTCAAAAACAAAAAAATACAACATCTGCGGCTGCAAGCAATTAACGTGCAGACTCGGACAATGCAAATATCAAAGAGGCTTGTGTTTGTAGTGCTCACTTCATTTGAGGTAAGTCATCATTTTTCAGCCCTGTTAGATTAAATTATAAAGCCTGGATGGTATGAACAGTTTGACCCCATGCTGTGCGCGCACCCGATAGTCATTCAATGTTTACAAACCTTGAAGGGGTCTATTTATCATCACACAAGGTCTTGAGATAAGACTGATGAAATATGATGTTGATATGGTAAAATCTCTAAGAGCAGTAAGTCACAGCGTAAAACATGGTATTTCCTGCTGCCTCTAGGTGGCGCTATGACTGTTACTGAATTATGCCATGTTGATGTGTTCAGGCCAGGACCTTTATCAAATGTGTGAAATCGGGGACAGATCTGACATTGTATGCCTGATTTACAACAACTTCATGTTTCATTGCAAAACATCACACTTTGCCAGGCTGCCACGGACACACCCTTCAACGAAAAGTCAAGATCTTCACTATTTATCATCGCTAAGGGCTTAAGATCAGTCTGACCAGATATGATGATGATTTGATTAAATCTCTAAGAGCAGTAAATCATGGCATAAAACAAGGCATTTCCTGCTGCATCTAGGTGGCGCTATGACTGAAGGTGAATATTGGCATTGAAATGTGTTCAGGCCAAGACCCTTATCAAACATGTGAAGCGTGGGTCAGATTGGACATTGTATGCCTGAGTTATAACAACTTCCTGTTTCATGGCGAAAACGCTGAAATTTGTCAGGACGCCAAGGACCCTACAACAAAAAGTCAAAAGCTCCGCAATTTAACATCGCAAAGGAGATGAACATCGCCTTTAGATGATACTGACTCAATATGATGATGATTGGATTAAATCTCTAGGAGGAGTTCGTTAAAGTACGAAGCCTGGAAATGCCAAAATTTGCACAGAAATCACAGCGAAAATTCAAAATGGCCGACTTCCTGTGGGTTTTAGAGCCTGGTTCCAAGGGACTTTTTTGTAGATCTTGAGGTGATAGATGACCCTAACAAATTTTGTATCTGTACGTTTTTCGTAGCGGGAGGGTTGTTCTTTTGAAATTTTGCAGGTGGCGCTATCGAGCCATTTCTACACGCCCACTTCTGTCACCTAAACCACATGTAAATTTTCGTCACTTCTGACGCGTGTGCAAAGTTTCATGAGTTTTTGAGCATGTTTAGGCCCTCAAAAATGCGATTCATTTCGGAGAAGAAAAAGCAGAAGAAACTGAGCAAAAACAATAGGGCTTTGCACCCACGGTGCAGGCCACTCGACCCAATTCCCACCCATCTCTTACAGGCCATTTCGGATACACTTGCATCAACACTCACACACATCATCAAACACCTCCATGCTCACCGGTACATTTCCATCCATGTTTAAACAGGCCCTGGTCACGCCCCTGCTTAAAAAAGCCACACTCAACCCCTCCCTCACAGTTAAAGACCTGCCTCACTCCGTCTAACTGTAGACACACCTCTTCTTTGAAAAAAAAAAGTTATTGTTTTGGAATGATGAAAGCTTGTAACTTGGTATAAACACCTTTTGTATTATTGCCTCCCCATGAAAAATCCCTTTATGGTTTCTTTATCTTTGTAAGTCGCTTTGGATAAAATGCCGAAATGTCTAAATGTAAATTGAAATCAGACTAAATTCTCATAATTTAATGATGAGATCAAGGAGCATAAAAGTTTGATTTCAATTGATTGCAATCTTTGACATGATCCTACTCGGTCAATATTAAAGATATCAAGGCTACAGTATTTCACAGAATTTTGTTTACGCAACAGTGAATATAAAAGACTAGCTGGGTTTACACAGACTGTTCACACTTTTGAAAACTAAACTCCAGGGGTGTTTTAGAAATAAATAAAGTAGTTGGGACATAATAAAGTAAAGTAGTTTTACATAATGGTCTAGTAACAAACTAAACACTGTAAAAAGTGAAAGCTGGATTCATTTAAAAATGACTACTTTTTTACTTGAAGTGCAAAATTGAATTGAAAAAATTTGATTTTTTTTCGCTTAAAGTAACACATTTAATTTGATGAAACTTAAATATTTTAAGTTTTACCGATTGAAGTAATTTTATTTATTTTAAGAAATTTGAATTAATTTTGAAGTAGATCCAATTTTCACTTTTTACAGTTAATGTAAAAATTTTGGGAAACAAAAAAACAAACATTTGCAAACGTTAATGTAATCTTAATCATCCTTGTACATTAAATACCTAACAGTTGTATCTCTAGACCTACCCTCTTTTCTTGGAAATTAAATGAGTCATTGGTACGAGCTACATTGTGTGTATATTTAGATGCTCAGACTGATTTACTGTTGGGTTTTTTTTGGTCCACAGATGTATCTCAATTCACTTTTTCGTTATTTTGATGCCAAATTTTTATTCGCACTACTACATCACTGCAAAAAGTTTTCACCTGCATTAATCATCTGCCCTTATTTATATTTCAACGCCTTTTATCCAGGTGCATGCCAGGCAGTGTTACACAAATCTGGGACTAAGTAACAGAAATAAGTTACCTGTGATCTCGAGTGTCAGGGATTGTTCGGTTGAATGGTAATCTGTTACTTAAGAACACATTGTATCCATATTTCTGAAAGAGCTTTTCTGCTTGTGTCTGTTCTTCCTCTGAAAGTTCATTTCCCCACGAACTGAAGAGTTGTGATTGTGGATACAACTTCTTAACTTTCATTGTTGTTTTCTGCTCCACATGAGATTCTTTCACTTGATCATTTTTAACCTCTATGGATTCCACTTAAAAGAAAAGTTCAAATAAGGTTTCCAAATCCAAATGAAGTCTTTACATTTTAACAAGAATAATATTAATCAATATTTCTCAAAATCTATTTAATATCACAAATACAACAAAATATTAAGAATGTTTGCAATATAAACAAATTTAGAGGACATTTTATTAAATGTTAGGCTATGTAATTTAGTCAACATATAGCATTGTAGAATACAGTCAGTGTCACAAACTCACCTATTTTATAAACTTGATTTTCGATTCTCTTCAGTCTTGTAAGGACTTCGAGATCTTCTGGCCTTTGTATCTTATCATTAGACCCCTCTTGATGTCTAAAAAATGATAAATACATTAGAGAGTAGACTGTGAGACAGAAAACTAAAACACCGACCCTTATAACAATCCGCATTTTAAATCTCTCCTGATGTTTGTGATTCACTCTTAATGTAAGAGCACCTGTTTATAAGGGTGGCTGTCCACAGGTGGAGTTATCTGTTTATATGAATATCTGATATTAGACCTGGGAGTGGTTTACATTAATGATATTGTCAGGAGGACTAGTCAAAGTTGACACATTTGAACAAATAACCTGGGGCCCGTTTCAGAAAGAAGGTTTAGCGAAAACTGACTATGTTAACCCTGAAATGAGGGAAATCTTGATTTTTCATACCGTTTTTGCAAAAGCAAATTGCCAGATTCTGATTTCCGAATTTTTTTTATTCTTTTCAAGCATCAAACAAGAAAGAATGAAAGTATACATAAACAAGATGGCTATTAACAGTAGCATTTACGTTTTAAGAATAATTCGTTACATTTATATAGCGCTTTTCTGCAGACCTCAAAGCGCTTTACATATGAATGGGGGAATCTCCTCAACCACCACCAATGTGCAGCATCCACCTGGATGATGCGACGGCAGCCATAATATGCACCAGAACGCCCACCACACACCAGCTTATTAGTGGAGAGGAGACCATGTGATATAGCCAATTAGTGTATATATGGGGATGATTAGTAGGCCAATGGGCAAGTTTGGCCAGAATGCCGGGGCACACCCCTACTCTTTTTATAATGACATCCTGGGATTTTTAATGACCACAGAGAGTCAGGACCTCGGTTTAACGTCTCATCCGAAAGACGGTGGTCTAGTGTCCCTGTCACTATACTGGGATGTTAGAACCTACACAGACCACATGGTGAGCACCCCCTGCTGGTCTCACTAACACCTTTACCAGCAGCAACCTGGTTTTCCCATGTGGTCTCCCATCCAAGTACTGACCAGGCTCAACCCTGCTTAGCTTCAGTGTGCAAGCTGTCTTGGGCTACAGGGTGATATGGCTGCTGGTCTTTACAAATTCACTCATCAGAGCCACTAGAAGTAGTTGTATCATAGACTCAATTATGATTTATGGCCCCTAGATTTATGGCCCTGTCAATCAAAATTGTACAAACTCAAAAAATGTAAATGTTGGGTTTAATTAAAAATATTATTATAATTTAGTTCATTTTACAAAAGAAGTTTAAGTAAACTTAACAAACCTTAGTAGAGTCAACAAACAACAATTGAGTTAATTGTACAAGAATAATTTAATTAATTAAGACAAAAAAAATTATAATGTCATTTTATAAACTCCACCCCCTTTAAATAGGATTTAATAAGTCCATAATACGAATCGACAATCAGAGTGCAGCTGCTCAATAGAACTCATCATATAGACCTTTTTTAATTACAGTTTATCAAACATATCACAAACATATTTGAAATGCAATGTTACATTCCAAACTAAACAGCTTCTTTGTTTGTTTTGTTCTAAAATATGTCACAACAAGTTCATTGCCTCATACTTGGCCACTTATTACACACACACACCTATCTAATGGTGCTACACCTCTGCAAGAGGGTGCCAGAACAACAATAACCATAATACACTGCAAAATCCAATGAGATGCAAATTTGTATTGGTTTTATTATTCTGTTACTTTTATGCAACAATGTTATGTTGGCTAAACAAATATTTTTTTAGTAAAGCTGACAAGACATACTTTTTTGTTAAATAACCTAGATTAAATTAAGTTCACATTGTTAAATAGATTTTTGAAAAATTCAAATTAGCAAAAGTGAAAGTGTTTTTGAGATCACGTCAGACAGACAGTTTTGGGTGTCATTTTAGCTTTCAATCAGGTTTAACAGTCATTTAATGAGTTTATGAAAGTGTCAATCAAGTTGTTTGGTATTTTTGTGTGGTTTGTCTGTCATTCTTTATAGTCTTTCCCTGTGTGTTTCCCTTCCTTACAACTCATCATGGGGTCTTTGTAAAGGAGTATCTGTGATTGTTTTTTAATAGGTAAACTAAATGTTTAAGATTAATAGTTTCTCCAGAATCACACTTCTGACAAAATTAAAAGTTTATCTTAGATTTAGGGTTTCTTGAACCCTTTCCTCACATAGGTTCTCATTAAAAGCATTCATGACCCCGCCATACATGTTCTTGAGCTAAAGAGGGGCCCCAAGATGTTTTATAAGGTTTTAAAAATACTGATATTACACCTGAAAACATTTAGTTTTTTCAGTTTTGGGCGTCATTTTAGCTTTCAATCAGGTTTAACAGTCATTTAATGAGTTTATGAAAGTGTCAATCAAGTTGTTTGGTATTTTTGTGTGGTTTGTCTGTCATTCTTTATAGTCTTTCCCTGTGTGTTTCCCTTCCTTACAACTCATCATGGGGTCTTTGTAAAGGAGTATCTGTGATTGTTTTTTAATAGGTAAACTACATGTTTAAGATGAATAGTTTCTCCAGAATCACACTTCTGACAAAATTAAAAGTTTATCTTAGATTTAGGGTTTCTTGAACCCTTTCCTCACATAGGTTTTCATTAAAAGCATTCATGACCCCGCCATACATGTTCTTGAGCTAAAGAGGGGCCCCAAGATGTTTTATAAGGTTTTAAAAATACTGATATTACACCTGAAAACATTTAGTTTTTTCAGTTTTGGGCGTCATTTTAGCTTTCAATCAGGTTTAACAGTCATTTAATGAGTTTATGAAAGTGTCAATCAAGTTGTTTGGTATTTTTGTGTGGTTTGTCTGTCATTCTTTATAGTCTTTCCCTGTGTGTTTCCCTTCCTTACAACTCATCATGGGGTCTTTGTAAAGGAGTATCTGTGATTGTTTTTTAATAGGTAAACTAAATGTTTAAGATGAATAGTTTCTCCAGAGTCACGCTTCTGACAAAATTAAAGGTTTATCTTAGATTTAGGGTTTCTTGAACCCTTTCCTAGGTTCTCATTAAAAGCATTCATGACCCCGCCATACATGTTCTTGAGCTAAAGAGGGGCCCCAAGATGTTGTATAAGGTTTTAAAAATACTGAAATTACACCTGAAAACATTTAGTTTTTTCAGTTTTGGGCGTCATTTTAGCTTTCAATCAGGTTTAACAGTCATTTAATGAGTTTATGAAAGTGTCAATCAAGTTGTTTGGTATTTTTGTGTGGTTTGTCTGTCATTCTTTATAGTCTTTCCCTGTGTGTTTCCCTTCCTTACAACTCATCATGGGGTCTTTGTAAAGGAGTATCTGTGATTGTTTTTTAATAGGTAAACTAAATGTTTAAGATGAATAGTTTCTCCAGAGTCACGCTTCTGACAAAATTAAAGGTTTATCTTAGATTTAGGGTTTCTTGAACCCTTTCCTAGGTTCTCATTAAAAGCATTCATGACCCCGCCATACATGTTCTTGAGCTAAAGAGGGGCCCCAAGATGTTGTATAAGGTTTTAAAAATACTGAAATTACACCTGAAAACATTTAGTTTTTTCACAGCATACCTCTAAAGCCTACATCAGATCAAGAAAACTAGCACATAAAAGTTTCATTTTCTCTTTAAAAATGTGAATGCGGTTTATTGATCAAGTTTTGGTTCTAGCTTTAAGAAATATAAAATGCTTGTGTGAAATGTTACCATAGTTTTAGTCATTAGGACATTTAAACATCTTGTTCAGACAAAGTGTGACACTTTTATAGAAATTTAATTTGCCTTTGTCTTATATCGTCTTTCTGTGTTGTAAAAATAAAGGGAACCTGAATTAGTATGAAAAGCTAAATCCACATGCATAAACAGATCTTAATTTGGTGATCTAGTTACTTAGTGATTGTCACACATCTGTTACTTTGCATGTCCTCTATCCAGTGCTTTAAAACTGAACCATGCAAAAAATTTAGCTTAAGACTTTTAACTCAACAATATACTTTTAAGAACATTTATTTACAAAATAGTAGGGAATCTAGGCATGAATTTAACATCTTTTTTTTACTTATCAAACTGATTTAAACAATTTGCCTGTTATGCAAACAAACCCTGATTATCAACAATTTGAATACTTTAACCAAGCCCATGCTTTAGGCGTTCTAAGCTGTATTTGCTTAGACAATCGTTTTCATCTTTTGTCAACATAAATTCTACAACATAATAAAGATTGTTTATATTTTACTATGTAAATCTTTAAACACTGAGTGGAGTGCCTGTTGTATGTGACAGCATTAATGCGATGAAAACACTAAGACAAAACCAGAGTTGTATAGTACTTAAGTATTTTTACTTTCTACATAAAGGTACATTTTCAATTATTCGTTTTTATTTGGAAAACATACATTCCAAAACATACCATCATCATTTTTACTCCACTACATTTCATAATTTCAAGTTATTGGTTTATATTTAATATTTAAGTACATTAAACATCTAGTAATTTTTTGTAGAAATTAGAAATTTTTAGTAGAATTTTTTCCGTACTTTTACTCAAGAAAGTAAAAGTACATGATTTTTATGTAATTAGGCATTAAATCAATTTTAATATGCAACATATAATGAATACACAGTATGATTCTATGCTTTAGAACAGTGTTTCTCAAACTTTTTCAGCCCAAGGACCACTTTATCTTCCAATTTTTTTCTGAGGACCACCTAACAGAATCCCACTCTAACACTCCCCCAAAAAACAACAAAATAGGAAGGATAAGCTAAGTTTAAGTTTAATATGCAACTGTTTCAAGTCAAAAACTAATTTTTTAAAAACAAATGCAATGCTAAGTTGCAGCTTAATATAAACAACAAACTGCACTAGTGGTCCGCGAACCACACTTTGAGAATTACTGCTTTAGAATGTAGTGAACATTTTTTAGTACAGAAAAGTTAATTTCTTTTCAAGACAAACACTCTGATAAAGCACAGATGCTTGGAAAATGTAACTAAAATACTTAAGTATTATACATCTCTGGACAAAACAGGGCATTGTTTGTTAAACCACTTGTAAATTAAGATGCAAACATCTACCAACTGATTAAAGACATCTATATTGTGGTGAAGATTGTTTTGGGTTTACATTTATAATAAAGTGCAGTAGAGTTCACCAAAATTTTCATGTTGTTACAAATGCATATAAATTTCTTTGTTTTGATGAACACAAAGAAAGATATTTTGAGAAATGTTTGTAACCAAACCGTTCGTGGACCCCATTTACTTCCATAGTGTTCTTTTGTTCTACTATAGAAGTAAACGGGGTCCACAAATGTTGATAAAATACACATGAAATATGGCAAAACTATCAGTTTATACAATGTGCTAGTTAAACACTAGCAGTTTTACTAACTGTTTTTACTATTTGAACTCATTTGTGCATATATTTTAAAAGTTTTCCAGTTATATGAAATCAGTATGGTGTGAGGTCTTCAAGAAGTCATGTGTGTGGTTCGTAATTTCAAAATATGTGTTCGGCGCATCGAGCAAACCAATGTGCATCACGTGTTTTGTCAAAATAAGTGCCTGCTGCAGACGCATCTAAAGGGTTTATGATAAAAGAGACGCTAGTGTTTGCCAGATTCTCGCATAATTTCATGGTAAACAGAGTTTACTGTTAAATGAGTGTCTTGTGTGTATTTTGTGAATGTGAGCATCTCTTTTATCATAAACGGTTTTGTGCAGCAGGCACTTATTTTGACAAAACACTTGATGCATGGTTAACATGATGCAACAAACATTTTTTGAAAATGCAAGCAACACACGACACTCCGAACACATATTTTGAATTTGCACCCCTCGAAAGAGCAGTCATGAGCCTTTTGCAGATTTACGCAAAACTACCAATTTAATTTTGGACTCATGTCTTATGTGTACAAAAGTGAACCCACACCGAAAAAAAAAACATGATGCGCTGCCGTATCCTGGGGCACCTTTTTCCACACTTTTAAGATTTCACACATGCCGCCGATGAATCTGAATTTTTTTTGTCCAAAGAGGATGCGAAAACTGTAGTCATATTTTGGATATTTCCTAAATGTATCAAAACTGTATTTATCATTAGTAATATGTGTTGCTACTTCATTTGAACAACTTAAAAGGTGATTTTTTTTCAATATTTTGATTTCGTGCACCTTCAGATTGCAGATTTTTGTCCTATCCTAACAAACCATACAATAACGAAAGCTTATTTATTCAGATGATGTATACATCTTTACAAAAAATAGATGACTGTTTTTTTTTTGGTCCAGGGTCACATTTGTTTGAAGTGTATACAGTACATATGTATATAATTGTGAAATTGGGAGTTGGTTTTAAAAATGGATATAAAATGTCCTATTACCAAAAACGTCACATAAATTAATATGATGTAATACATACTATTGTATTTGGGTGTTAATTTATCTAATTTATGTTGTGATGTTTGTATAAAACAATATTTTTAATATATTTAACTTTCATTGCAGTCTGATTTCTTTGTTCTAGGTACAGCTCATTGCCAAATCAAATCAAGAAAAAGGCTTGCAGCTTTGCTAGTAAAATGTGACAAATTTGTCATGGAGAGTTTATTTGATCCATGACAATTTAAACTCTGGACTAAGTGTATTGTTTACTCTGCTGTTTTAAAACAAATATGTGCACATACAGTAGTGTGAAGACTATTATATATACTGTGTGTGTTTGATGTAAGGAGAAGCCTTAAATTTGCTTGTACTGCCATCTGGTGCAGAAACTTAGTAGCGGCAGTGCTATTCAGATTTCAGGCATTTTTGCTAAAATGCTTGTGGATTAATTAATTTGCATTCAATTTTGTTATTATAAAGTGTTTCTGTAAAACAATACTTGTCAGCCAATGATAGCTCGTTTTTATGCAGTGATTGGTTGGGCACTGTCACCTAGACCGGATTGCTGACTTTGGTCAGTCTCTGTTCTGTTTATACCTTTTTATTTTGTAGTAACGAACATGCTTGTTAAATGTATCAGAGTAAAAGTCTTTATTTTATTCATGAAAAAGTGAAAGTTGGCAGAAATGTAAAAACTCAAGTAAAATACAGATATACACCCCAAAATACTTAAGTACTGTAACATTACAGTATTACTTTGTTATTATTCACCTTATTCCGCCCCGCCCATTTTTAATTCTTCGCTCTTCCGCATTTTGTCAACCGACTTCCGCTAACATGGCACAGCGCATCTGGTAGCTAGTTTGGTGGTTAGAAGATTGTTTGTAGTTCACTATAACTTTAGCAAAATGACAAATAACGCTAATGCTATAAATGTTTTAAGTTGGGAGCACGTGTCAATAATGATACATCAGAACTTCAAAGAGTGTGCCACTCCACAGAATAATACCAGATCAACCACCCTTTTACCAATGTCATGGCTGACTACTTTATACTGTTTGAGGTTAAACAAGAAGTAATGTTAAAAGCTAGGTATTGTTTACCTGTCTGGCAACAGAAGCTGTGCACATTGAAGTTGCACATACTCTGGACACAGACTTGTGTTTAAATGCCACACAACGCTTTGTGAGCAGGAGGGGTCAAGTGTCAATCATTTGAAGGGAAAACGGCTCTTATTTCGTAGGTGCTGCAGGTTGAACTACGCAAAGCCATTCAACAGTGGAACCAAATGTAAAGCACTTTCTTACAAAAAGGAATTCAGTGGATTTTCAACCAACCCTCTGGGTCTCATTTCCGTGGAGTGTGGGAAAGATAGATAAGGTCTGTTAAAAAAATCCTGAGATCTGTGCTGAAAGAACAAACACTTGATGAGAGCTTGCATACATTCCTGTGCGAAGTGGAAGCAACATAAACAACAGACCACCTACCATTTCAACAGATGATCTCACAGATTCAGAACCATTAACACATAATCACCTGTTATTAATGAAAGGGCTCCTGGACTTTTCAAAAAGGAAGACATGTATGCACGTCGCAAGTGGAAACAAATTCAGTATCTTGTTGGAGATGTTGTCCTGATCATAGATGACTTGTTCCCAAGAAATTCATAGGTCTGTGGAAGAATAAAAAAGGACTGGTAAGACGTGTGTTGGTTTAAACTAAGACAAATACATTGGAAAGGCCTGTTGACAAGCTGTGCCTTATCTGTGATGGACTGTTAACACTCTTCAGATAAGGAACACTGTGCCGTACACGGCACACCCCCTCCCTTGCACGTGAGGCTGCATTACGTCATTGTAACTTAAACTTTGAAGCATTAAATCTTCAAAATATACGGTCATGCGGCACATCGTTGTAAAGCTTAGACTTTCGGGATTCCATTAAGCGCACACAGAAAGCATAATATGATTTTTAGCAGTCATAAAACTGTAATCTAGTTGTTATTTACCTGAACCGGGCGGCGCCGATTTAGGATATTTACTTACCTTCAAAATCTTTCCTTTATCCGCTTCGGTAAAATTGTCCAAAACAAATTGTTCATAAATCCCCAAAAGTCCAAGGAAATGGAATATCCAAGCCTTTTAATCCAAAACGATTTGTTCATCTCACAATCTTGAAGTTTCTGACCGAATTACGATATAAATAGTGTATACAATAAGTTCACTAACAGACATTCGTTCGAATCTCACTTTTCATTCATGATTTATAATGAATATATTCGGATGTCATGTTTATTGTGCAACGTCTGAGGAACAAATGCGCCCTCTTGTGGAATTTCAGCCGTTCCATAAGAGGCTACGGAGCGTGTCTCAGTCTTACAAAGACTTTTGATATTCAAGAAAATAGGTAATAGACACTTATTGTCTCTAACGTGATGCATAATGTACATATTACTCTATTGTTTCTGTTAAAAAGGTAATTGTCAGTCTGCCTGCCTGTCAATTAGGGGCCGTTATGTAAGAGCCATATTTCAGAATATATTATTTTCACATTTTAAATAAGTAAATTCGGTACAATAATTGTTTTTTTAATAAGTTACTGTTGTGTGTTATATTTAAATGTTTTAAAACCATGTCATGTGAATTTATTTAGAGAAAACAGCTAAATGCTAACATTTGTTTATTCAAATAAGAAATGTTATGTTAGAAAATATGATTAGATGTGTACCTAGGGATGGTGTAGTAGATAATATTTTTTACAGATTTCAAATTACAAATACACAGATGAAAGAGATATGCCTTGGCACATTAGGAGACAACTGTTTACAAAATTACATATATTGTACATGTTTGATCCTGTCTGTGAAATCCAGGCTGAAGTCTCATAACCTAATAATGACATTGGCAGCATCAAAGATTGATTTTATTCAGTCAATATTAAAGATATCATGATTATGTTTTCACAGAAGGTTCTTTACATTAGATAGGATGATATTATGTAGAAAACAGTAAAATCACAAAAGAAAGACTTCAGCTGGGTTTTCACAGGCAGGCAGCGTCACATTTTGTTGATAATTATTTTGTCTATGCTGTAAATTATTTGACAGTGAAATCAAACGCAACAGGCTTAAAAGAGATTTAACCTCTAACAGTTTTATTACCACAAGTACACGAACATTTGCTCACTATAAAGTCCAGGTTATATTATAATTTGTTTATGACAAAATGTTTTCTCAGTAACCGTAAAAAACCCTTTATACACATTTAAAAACATCAATAAGAAAAGAGTTAAAAGTTTGTTTACTGACAGTTAAAGGTTAAAGCATTTCAGATCTTGGATCATTTACATCTCTGTAAATGTACAAAAGAAAAATTACCATGCATGCTGCATAAAGTGTTTATTGATGGTTTCTGATGGACAGAGCACTCCCAAAAGTAACATTCAATACAAATATACCGTTAGATACAGAGTTCATTAGTGGTGAGAGAAATCTGTCATCTATTATTAGAGACAATAATAACAACTAATATTAGCTGTTATTCATATTAACAAGAGCTAATAAAGTCAAGTAACATGTACCAATGTGATAAACCACAATGAATTAATGGTAGACAAACAAATGTATTAAAGCACAAACAAATGTAATGTATTCATACAAAACACAGAAAAGCGTTATGTAAACAGTAAAATTACAGAAAATTGGTGAAAACAACCTCCAAAGTTTGTGAAGCCATACACACCCTGTATACTGTACTTTTAAGATATATACACCAAAAGTTAAAAAAGATAAATGAATAAAATGTTCTGCAAAGCACCAAGGTGAACATAAAACAGAGCAGAAATACACAAATGTTCAATGAATAAGAATAAAGATGTGTATTTGGCCCAGAAAACTGGTCACAAAATGGTCCCTAGCTGTCACTGGGACAGTATACCCTTTTAAAAAGTGCACCTTTACACCTAAAGAGCTTATATTAGTACCTCAATATTGGCACCAGATGTATAGTATGTCTGTATCTAAATTGTTCGTATTAGGACCTTTTTAAGGAGTGACAGCTTGGGATCTTTTGACCATTTTTTCTAAAACTGTATGTTTTTAAATTCCTTTCATTAAAATTCTTTGACAACATGTTGTATTTTCCATTTTTGACCTGTGCAGTTTTGGATAACAAGATGGTAGCGTGAATCCTGTCCTTGTGCAATCTCAAGACATCGGTTTGTATTTTTATTTCTTATTTCTTGGCCCTAAAAATACAACATAAAGGTCACTAATTGTTAATACACATACTTAACACACTAAGGCCTGGGCCCAGTTGCATAAAGCACCTTAAGTGTAATTTTCCCTTAAGTTAACACTTATGTCTCCCTTAAACTTAAGGGTGTTGCAGAAAAAACCCTTAAGTTTTTTCTGTTGCATCTCCATGGCAACAATAGTATTTTATAACGACAAACCTGGGTCGTGAAACACTTAACGATTACTTTTACCTAAGAGAACCGTTTAAGGAATTATACTGTATGCAACACCCTTAAATTATTCTCTTAGTTAAGGGGAATTTACCCCTTAAGTGTCATACT
Source organism: Paramisgurnus dabryanus (assembly GCF_030506205.2). NCBI lineage: Eukaryota > Metazoa > Chordata > Actinopteri > Cypriniformes > Cobitidae > Paramisgurnus > Paramisgurnus dabryanus. The sequence goes on along the minus strand of NC_133359.1, from coordinate 13,359,079 downwards.
TAAGGGAAAAACTTAAGGTGCTTTATGCAACCGGGCCCTGGTTTCACAGAAATGGTTTAGCTAAAGCCAGGACTAGGACATGTGTATTAGTCTTGGACCATAGCCTAAAGCCTTAAGATTAATAAGAAAAATCACAGTACCGTACCTGGGTAAAGCTCCACTGTATATGAAGTCCTTTCTCTTTGGCATGTTTACAGTCAATTAATGTTGGTGTATTTCCAGAGCCAGAATCCAATAGACACCGGTTAGAATTGTAAATGTGAGATTTGATGCCTCCAACATAAATTTCCCCATTATGGCTGTAGTAACAATGCTGTAAGAGACAATAAAATGAGTGGTTCACTCTTAATACACTTATTGAATAATAATTCTGCTTAAATGTTCTTAGAAAAGCTATTAAACCATATTATGATGTGAAAACCTAGCTAAAGTCATTTTATTGTGATTTACAGTTATCTACACAACTCATCCTACATAATGTAATAAACATTCTGTGAAACATAACCTTAAAGCTCCACTGTGTAAGATCTACTCCCATCTAGCGGTGAAAGTCTATATGACAAGCAACTGAATAATACTTTCTAGCCCCCCCCATTCGGAACGCGTTTTAACTCGTACGGTGGCCCGGCCGTGTCATGCCAAGGTTAACATGGCTTCCAGTAGCTACAAAGCAAAAGCAATGAGAAAAAAATGAACAATTTGCAATGTCCTTTGCCTGTGATCCATCAAAGCACACCGATTTATGTTTAACATGAAAAAAGTCTGATTGTCATGATATGTCCGCTTAAAATCACATACAAAAAGCAACCATGACGGGTTTAAATGGACGCGAATTAATATTATGTCAAAGTACAATGCTTATGTTTTAAGTAAACGTTACATGTCCGTGTATATGTAAGAGCTTTCTCTCATATTGGTGAAAAAAGATCACGCAACTTTCACACGCTTGTAAAATGAAACGAAAGACGCGCAGATCAGACGCTTTTATCAGAGTATTATGTCAGACATTATGTCAGAGTACAATGCTTATGTTTTAAGTAAACGTTACATGTCCGTGTATATGTAAGAGCTTTCTCTCATAATGGTGAAAAAAGATCGCGCAACTTTCACACCCTTGTAAAATGAAACGAAAGACGCGCAGATCAGACGCTTTTATCAGAGTATTATGTCAGACATTATGTCAGAGTACAATGCTTATGTTTTAAGTAAACGTTACATGTCCGTGTATATGTAAGAGCTTTCTCTCATATTGGTGAAAAAAGATCGCGCAACTTTCACAAGCTTGTAAAATGAAACGAAAGACGCGCAGATCAGACGCTTTTATCAGAGTATTATGTCAGACATTATGTCAGAGTACAATGCTTATGTTTTAAGTAAACGTTACATGTCCGTGTATATGTAAGAGCTTTCTCTCATATTGGTGAAAAAAGATCGCGCAACTTTCACACGCTTGTAAAATGAAACGAAAGACGCGCAGATCAGACGCTTTTATCAATGAAAGGCTAAAAATAGCGCTGTCACAGTGTGTTTGTGCTAGAGGTCAGAAAAGATGAAAAACATTTATCTCAGTACCTCAGATTACATAAATGGGCGGAGAGACGGCGTCTGTCTGTTTGAACACATTAAACCACATGCATGTTTACACTAACAAGTGTTATGCATAATCATGCTAAAGTTAGCCAAGGAACTATAAAACTTCAAGTTTACAACATGGACTGTATAGATGTAAACGAATATGCTGAATTACCTGTGGAGAATATAGAAAGTGCAACTTCAGTGTCCCTTGAGCCCCCTCTTGGAAAACTAACTCCAATAGTGAGTTTGGTCTTGATGTTTTTCCTGTCGCGTTGTCGTTTAAAATCCCCGTTTCGCTTCCTTGGCGATTTGTTTTAATGTCCTCGAGAATATGTCTTCAACAGGCTTTCAAATCAAAGCATTAGATCGCAGGTTCATCACGGTGTGCGGTTGTTGTAAAATCCGAAGGATTCAGCTACGCAGGTCACAGGCTGGATACGATACGTCATCAAGCCTGGTTTATTTAAATCAACTGAGCATTACATTCGCAAGTCATACGCATATTACATCAATTTACAATTAACTAAAAATAATTGTCAGCTTTATAATTGTTAATATTCTGAAATAAGACTGCCTTGATGACGTATACCGCCTACACATGCAACCTCTGGAGGCTTCAGCTATCGGCCAGCATGAGTGTAGAGTGAAAGCGCGAAAGGCGGAGCTTGAATTTCAGGAATGTCCCTCGTCGGCGAATGTATTTCAAAGATGGAGGCACAACATGGATTCAGCCAGAGAGCGCTTCGACGGTATGCATTTTAAATAGCAGATTCTACACTTACGAGAATACTTTCATTAGTGGGTGGGAAGTAATTACACATGAATGAGCACATACTTTTGAAAGAAAACATGGGTTTTTGTTAAGAATTAACTCAATAAAGTACACAGTAGAGCTTTAATATCTTTAATATTGACCGAGTAAGGTCATGTCAAAGATTAAAATCGAGTGAAATCAAACTTTAATGCCCCTTGATCTTATATCTAGAAGATGAGACTTTAGCCTGATTTTTACATAAGGATCACATATTATAAGTCCGTTGCATTATAATCCTTTATACATTACCTGAGGATTATAATAATGACAGTTATAAAGAATTGGTACACTTCCGGGTACAGGTCCTTGATCAATGCAGAGGTCTTCTTTTATGTCGTTCTTTAACTGTTATGTAAAATAAAAATTTAGAGATTGAAAAGGAGAAGTTAAGATAGTAATAGGCTACATATTAATGAACTCACATGATATGTATCTAGACCAGTAATTCTCAAAGTGTGGTCCACGGACCACTAGTGGTCCGCCAAACCCCCCCAGTGGTCCACCACTAGGCAAGTGTTTATAAAATCGTCACTTTTTTAAGTAGATTTTTAATGCACTTGTAAAACTGTGATATCAGTTCTTGCCGTTCTGTTTTAATAATGTAAAAATCGATCGGTGGCTAAACCAAAGAGGAGTCAAAATAAGGATCAAGCGTCAACTGAAAGCAGCTAAAATCCACAGATCTATTAGTTTTGTAATGTACTAGTTTTTGTTTCATGTGTAAAATCCCTGTAATTTCAGTGATTTTGGACATTAAGGGGAACCACTTTTTCAGCATTTTATTGTTACCATAGTTACAACCATAGACTTCACATACCCACCATCTCAGTTTTAAACTAAGGGCCCTTTGGAATGACATTAAGTGGGACCTAGGCTCTTATACTATGTTTAATTGCAGTTATTTTCATATGTGCAGTTTGTTGTTCACATTAAGCTAAAACTCATTTCACATTTACTTGTTCAAATGAAATAAAATTCATATAATAATTTCTGAACATAGCATTGCATTTGTGTTTAAAATATGACTTTTGCATATTAAACTTCAATTTAGCTTATCCTTCCTATTTTGTTGTTTTTTGGGGGTGTGTTAGAGTGGGATTCTGTTAGGTGGTCCTCAGAAAAAAAATGGAAGATAAAGTGGTCCTTGGGCTGAAAAAGTTTGAAAAAAACACTGATCTAGACAATATGTACCCTGATATAAAATCAAAAAGGATCAACTTGTTTAGCCATGTGAAGGCAAATATGCAGTAAGAAATGTTAATACTGAGAGCAAATATGATCAACGTTAGCAAATATAAGTTTTCTAATAACACATTCTGCTGGTCATTCAGTGGTCACCAACCCTGTTCATAGAGATCTATCCTCCTGGCTACTTTAGATCCAACCCTGCTTCCCCACACCTGACTCGGGTAGCCGTGAAAAGCTTGATTAGCAGGTTCAGGTTTATTTGAAGAGGTGAACTCTGCAGGAAAGTATATCTTCAGCAACAGGGTTGGTGACCACAGTTCTATGGCTCAGCTCCTGTGTCCTTGAATCTCTTTTTGCAATATCTCGGCAGCCAAAATCACTTATTTTCAAAACAAGATCAATAACACTTCAAACACCTGACAATTATTCTCAACATTCTCTTCTGTTCTCAGGGAATCATGCTGGTCTATGCTGGTTTGATGCTAGTTTAGCTGTTTTTTTCAGCAGGGCTATATGCTAATCTTTCACAAAGCAACCTACTGCATAGTCAGCATTCACTGGAGTTTCGCTCGGTTAGTTTAACTCGTATCTCACAGACAGATCATTCAAGGTATAATGAAGAGGAGTGACATTCAGGTCATACCAGCTGACCACTGGGGTTCCCCAGGGTTCAGTTTTTGGCCCCGTCCTCTTTTCTATAATATTCAAACTTCTTTACTTCCAAACATTAAGGCACATTTCTTCTTATTGTTGCTACCTCACTCCACTTGCTGTAGCAGCCTGGATCAAATTGAAGTCTTTGACACTGGACTTTAGGTCTTTAAAGAGCCCATATTTTTTTTTCATGATTTTACTTGTGTGTAAGTGTGTGTTAGTACATGTTAAACATCTGCAAAGTTACAAATCCCAAAGTCTACGATGACGCAAGTTATAATCTTCAACTGAAATCTCTTTTCTTGGACTACAATAAAAGCAAGGATTGTAGGCAACAGTTTACTTCCGCAGCGAGTTGACGTGGACTTGATGCACATTATCATAATTCTGCCCGCTTCAGACTCGCAGCCTGAAAGCCTATGTTTTCATATTTAAAGAATTTACTAGTGACTATTTAAATCATGATTCAAACACATGTTTTGAGCAGTATGGAGTAGCGCTTGTTGTTTGTCCTTTCTACAATCACAAATGCAGATATGGTTTTAGTATCCTTATACCAATCTGTTATGCTCTGGTCAAGCCAGGCTGGCAAAGTTGAACGATCATTTTGGTCATCTGCATTTTCTGGATCAGAGTCAGGCTTGTATTGATAAGGTAGAAAGGACAACATTATCTCCTGTTGGGAGTTGAATTTATTATTTGGCCAATCCCAACGCACTGAATAGCTGGCCAATTAAAGCACACCATGCTTTCTGAGAACAATGATCTTTGTAAAAAAATCGATGCGTTTTAGAAAGGTGGGGCACAGAGGAACAACAATAATGTACATATGTGGAGAATTTATTTTTACCATAAACCGTGTGAACACATTGCATTACACCAAATACACAAAGTAAGGTTCTTTTTAGCAATGTAATAGGGGCTCTTTAACCTCAACTAACTCCTACAGTCAAACATCCCCTCTCGCCATTTATGCTTGGAAGCTTGGTAAATTGCCTGGTTGTTCCATCACAAAGAGGCACCAAATCACTTAAAAATGTTTACCCACTCTTTTCCTCTCTGGTGAAATTTGCTTTCAGCCTCCACCCACAGTCCATCCTTTAAGAAAGCAACCGACCGTTTGAGGATTATGTCAAGGAATTCCCGGATACACTATAATAATGACATGCTGAAGGACATCTTTTATAATGCACTTGATAGGGATTTACGCCTGCATATGCCACATAAGCCTCAACCTTGTCTTTGGAGGGATATATTGACTTTGCTTTACTAATGAGTGGATCTCCCTTCACTGTGGGTGTTGTGGATGGAAAACCAGAGGCTGTTCACAATACACCAACCCATGTTATGCCTGTTTTGCCACAATCAGCTCAAGCTAAGCCTGTCTCTGTCTCTAAGATGGCCGCCACCATGCCTGTCTCTAAGATGCCCGCCACCAAGCCAGTTTCTGCAGCCAAGATGGCTGTCACTTTACCTGCACCTGTTTTTAGGATGGCTACAACCATAACTGCACCTGTTATCCAAGACCCGACTATTGATGTCAAGTCTGCTGGATGTCCCGATGTTGTCTGTGCAGACAGCTAGGATCTCAAGTCAAGTTTTGTCCAGTTCTGTGGTCCCTATGGTAATGGAGGTATGTCCTTTGAACTCTGCGCTTCCTGTATTTGCCATGGCCCTGTGGTGTGTGGTCTGTTTTCTGCTCTTGTCTTTCATGTAAGGATTCTCAAGCCCATGAATCTGAATCATCCGATACAGCTCCTGTCACGGCTAGAAACCTGAACCTCATGCACATTCTGCCACGAGTGAGTCGTCTGATTCACCTGAGTCATCTGGTTCACCTGAGTCTGATTCACCTGAATCGTCTGGTTCACCTGAGTCGCCTGCACTTCATGTTTCAGTTGGAAGGTCCGAATCTAAGTCCCCTGAGCTTATTGTCCTGACCACGTCTGCTGAGCATAAGTTTCCTGAATTTATGTTCATGGTTCCCCTTCAGTCGGTCACTACGACGTCACGTCGTGACCGACGAATTGGGAACTCGCTTAGAGAGACCAATCTGCTTCGTACTCTACTAAAACGCCAATGAACTTGGCATTGAGATATTTGCATAATGCTGGCGCCGCCCCGCCAGGTGCGTATATAAGCCACAGGTGCAAATATGGAAATTAGCTTTTTTCGCTTCGAAAGCCGGCATTATCTGCTACTGAGAAGCTACTCTCTGCTCTTCTGGGAACGGTTGCTGAAGTTGATTGACAAGCAGTATTGACACAGCGGACGCTCGCAGTATTCCACTGCTCTGCATATTTTTTGTTTTGAGTTTAGTGTGTGCGTTGCCTCTCCCTGTGCGCATCATCAGCTGAGCACCTAAAGAGTGATTTCCCTAAAGAGTGATACGTGAGAGCTCTGTGTCTTTTTAAAGACAGCCACTCTCTCGTATATTCGGAGATCAGCGTCCTTTTCAGGATAGCTTTTCCTCTGTGCGATCTTGGATGCGAGAAGTACAGGGATTCCAGTGACGGTCACGAGCGCTGTCTTCGTGCTTGGGCATCGAGCACTCCGAGGCTGCGTTCGTGGAGAGCTTTTGTTCTCTCTGTGAGAGCATAACCCTCTTGGATTGTGGAGACGACTGTCGTTTCTACGGGAACGACGTCCGCGCCTTTGCAGTGCTGAACGCCGTCATGGTGCGGCTGTCAAGCGCTTGCAGGACGCTCTTCGCATCACTACGCTGAGTAGGACGGAGGATGCGTCCTTCACCTACCGGCCTTCTCATCCTCAGCCGGTTGAGGCTCCGGTGGAGACTGCAGAGTCGTGTTCTGCGATTTCTGCCGAATCCATTGGACCTCCTTCTGGTCCCGTCACTTCTGCAGCATCAGAGGGGTGCCCATTTTTTCCCTCCGAGGCGGAGTCGTCCCGGAGATGGCGGCCGTGCCCGCTCGAGCGGCGGAAACGGTAGAGTTGGAGGGGTTAATCCCTCTACGCCCGAACCGTCCCGCCCACATGATTGGTACTTCGGAGCTGCCCGGGCCTCTACGGTCCTCACCTCCTGTGCCTGCCTTTCCCGACGGCACGAAGAGCTGACGTGACTTGCGGCCGTCTCAGCCGTTCAGCTTTCACCCCTCATCTCCCTCACTAACGGAGCCGCTAAGGGGGATCCCTTCAGTGGAGCGGGGGGTTGCGATGCAGCTGCGTTCCTGGAGGGACCACCCAACCCTTCCCTCCCGTGTTTGTATAGACAGTCGTCCGGTTACGGGCGCTGCCCATCAGGCATGCGGAGACGCGGCTTCAGCCCTGCACGCATTAACGTACTGCAGGTTCACCAAGCGAAGGCTTTAGAGATATACGAGGGAAGCCGCGACCTTCAGTCGTGCGATGTCCACCACAGTGTTCAAGATCGCCACCTTTGGCTATGTCTGGCTTATATGACGGAATAACTTCATGAATGCTCCTGTCTCACAGACCGGCCTCTTCGGCGAGCCCGGGGAGTCGTACAGCTCCGCTGCGCAGACTGAGGCGATCTCCTAGGTCGTACCCCGGCGGATGAGAGCTGCCCTTGGTCCACCAACGCCGGCTCCTCAGTCTGCCTCTCGCCGTCGGCGTCCTGCGGCGGCCACCTCTGTTCTCCTCCTCGGACCCCATCTCGGCAGCGCAGGGGAACCGGTCGTCAGCAGCTCGCCCCGCCCGCTTAGCCGCTTCCCGTGAAAATCGGGAGTTTAAGTGGCCAGAGACGGGCGACCCGGAGTGGCAGAGGATCACTCTTCAGGAGACCGTGATTCGCTCCTTCCCCCGGTAGAGGGTCGGGTGGAAAATCCTTGGTTTGCATATGTTCCACCGGCTGTCCAGCCGGTACCCACTTAACCACACATAAGAGTGCATTCCTCTTTCCTCTCCGGGTCTCCGGAGGATCGAGAGAGCCGTGGGCGTACACCTGCTCACTCTACCTCTCCTCTATCGCCAGCGGGTGTCCTGAGGAGTCCGAGCTCTCCACTGAGGAGACCGGACCACCAGCACCCTCAGCGGGCTCAGGTCAGTGTCACACACACACACATACTGTAGATGTTTATGCTGTCACGGCAGACGCACCGGCAGTCTCACCTGTTTCGCTTCGCTGCCTCACCGCGGGTACTTCGGTAGTGTCGTTAATTCTCCTCGTACGGTCCCGGGATGCTTCGCTTCAGTTCCCAGCCCGTCTCGTTGGGTTTTACGCACTATCCGCCTCGGTTACGTAATACAATTACCGGCACTCCCCCAAATTCTCGGGCATTCGTTTCACTATAGCGAAAGCGTCCGATGCACATGTACTGCGTGCAAAAGTCGATGTCCTGCTGGCGAAGGACATTTCGAGCCGGTCCCTCTTACCGAGAATGATGATAAGGTTTTTCCAGCCTTTATCTCATATTACCCAAAATACGCGGTGGGTTACGACCGATTTATTTACGCTCCGGCTCTACAAGTGTGAACCTTTAGGATGATACGCCGAGGCTCGTATTTCAATATTCAAATCGGTTTGCAGCCTTTGACCTGTAGACGTGTACTTTGTGTCCATCTCCCCTCGCCTAGACCGTTTTTCGCTCTGCGTTCGTGGGGTGGGCATATTAATAAGTACACCATTCGAGCTGTCTCTCTCTCCCCGTGTCTCCATGAAAGTGCTAGTCATGGCATTTAAATCTCCGAGAGAGAGAGCGTTGTTCGCATTCTGCTTACAGTATATTTACGTCAACTATAATGGCTCGTTCTTGGCAAACGTGCGCGAACACAGAGATTTAATGCTTCAGCATCTCGCTCGTTTAAGTCATCAGGTCAGCTGGGAAAAGAGCAACTTTGCCCCGTGCAGAGGATCCTTTTCTCAGTTTGGAAATAGACTCGATCGATTTATTGGCGTGTTTTACAAGAGCGCGCAACCAGTCAGTTCTGACTTGCCTCGGTTTAATTCGAGGAAAGTACGCGGTCCCTCTGAAACAATTTCAGAAGCTCTTGGACATATGACAGCATGCTGCGGCTGTGACACTGCTCGAGCTGCTTCATATGAGACCGCTTCAGCATTGGTTTTACGATCGAGTCTCGAGGAGAGCGTGGCGCAACGGCATACACTGTGTAACCATTACACCTGTGTCATTTCAATTTTACCCCGTGGCAGACCCAGCATTTCTGATAGCAAGATATGCCCCTGAGTCGGGTCTCCTGGCATTCTGTAGCACATACAATGCCCCCAGCACGGGATGAGCAGCCACGTATGACGGGCTTGCAGTCTCAGGGGTGTGCATAGCACCCCAACTGCCGCGAGCGGTGCGCTGTATATCTGGGACTTGTACGCTCCGCTATGGAGATGCGAGGGAAGGATGTATTAGCCGACACCGACAACATTGCGACTGTTGCGTTATTTACCGTTAAGGCGGTTTTTGCGCTCTCGTCACCTGTCGCATCTCGCTCGTCATCTCCTCCTTTGGAGTCAGAAGCATCTGAGGTCCCTTCGTGCCATTTACATCCCGGGTTCGCTCAATACAGCGGCAGACGCGCTTTCCCGAGCTGCGCGCCCCGGTGAATGGCGACTCCACCCCCAGACGGTCCAGCTAATTTGGAAGAAGTTTGGTCGTGCGCAGATATATCTGTTTGCGTCGCCGGACGATACCCACTGTCGCCGGTTTTTATTCACTAACCGAGGGCAGCCTCGGCGTGGATGCGTTGGCACACAGCTGGCCGCGGGGGACGCGAAAATACGCATTCACTCCAGTGAGCTTAATTGCACAGACACTGTGCAAAGTCAGGCAGGACGAGGAGAGCCTTTCGTTAGTCGCCCCATACTGGACGACCAGGAATTGGTTTTCAGAGTTAACGCTCCTCGCGACAGCCCCTCCCTGGCGAATTCCCCTAGGAAGGACTTTCTTTCTTTAGGAAGGGGCACATTATGGCACCCGCGCCCCGACCTGTGGGATCTCCATGTATGGTCGTTGAGTGCGCGCAAGGTTTAGGTGATTTATCGCAAGCGGTATCTAACACCATCGACGCGGTACGAGCACCGTCCACAAGACGGGCTTACGCGCTTAAATGAAACCCTTTTCGTCACCTGGTGCTCTTCGCAACGCGAGGACCCCAGAGAATGCCCATTAACATTGTGCTTTTATATCTTTAACATAGGTTAGATGGTAGGCTGTCCCTCCGCCATTAAAGTTGATATCGCCGCTATTTCTGCTCATCACTCGCTTATTTACGGCAGATCAGTTGGCAGCATGATTTGGTTATTAGATTTTAAGAGGCGCTCGCAGGCTAAACCCCTCGCGCCCTCCCTCTATTCCTCCTGAGACCTGTCCATGGTGCTGAAGCCCTACTACAGGTTCCGCGTTCGAGCCTTTGCAGTCTGCGAGTCTGAAGTTTTTGTCAATGAAAACTCTGACCCTGCTAGCATTGGTCTCCGTGAAGAGAGTAAGGAATTTACATGCATTCTCTGTTGACGATTCGTGCCTTCAGTTTGGTCCTGCTGTCTCACTGAGACCCAGACCAGGCTACGTGCCCAAAGTTCCCACCACTCCCTTCAGAGATAAGGTGGTGAGCTTGCAAGCGCTGCCCCCCGGAGGAGGGCAGACCCAACCATGGCTTTATTATGCCCCGTACGAGCGTTACGCATCTACGTGGATCGCACACAAAGCCTTAGGACCTCAGATCAGCTCTTTGTTTGTTATGGTGGTCAGCAGAGAGGGAAAGCTGTCACTAAGCAGAGGATGTCTCATTGGATAGTTGATACTATCGCCCTTGCTTATAATCTGCAGGGCATTCCTTGTCCATTTAATTTGAGAGCTCACTCTACTAGAAGTGTTGCCTCATTTTGGGCATTCGCTCGTGGTTCCTCGCTACAGACATCTGCAGAGCTGCTGGTTGGGCGACACCTAATACGTTCATTAGATTTTAGTGTTCGTGTCGAGCCTGTCTCCTCTCGTGCCCTTTCCTCGTTAGGGGAAGCACAGAGAACAGGCTCGCAGGTCGGCTTGCAGCCTCCGACTGCTGCTCCAAACTGAGCTCAGTATGGAAGGCCATCAAGGCAAAAACGCGTAATAATTTGTTTTGCCTTCCTCCGCTGCCTTGGCAGCCTGATGTTGCGGAGCATCCGCTGCCAGCCTCTCACTAGCTGCATCCTCGCGAACCTGTGTTTGGCTCGGGCATCCACATTGCGTCCCACCGGGTTCCTTTGTGAGTATTTTCCGTGGGGTTAATCCTACTAGCCCACGTTTCCCTCAGCAGAGCACTGCTTTGCTTACACAGCCACGGCTGTCATTTATACCTCAACTACGGTTGACTTTCGCCCACCAATAGCCCTTAACGGGGCGGTGGCTTCCGCAGGGTCCCTATACCGCTCAGATAGGGCGCTTCCCAGTCGCTGGCACTACTGTGGGGTTAAAGGAACATCTAGTGCCCGGCCTTCTGCCTTAAAACCTAATTCTCCTTATCCTTAAGTGGAACCGGAGGGCTTTACGCAGACACTGGAAGAGGTCAGCCCTCAGTGGCGTTTTGGTAGGGATTCCCAATTCGTCGGTCACGACGTGACGTCGTAGTGACCGACTGAAGGGGAACGTCTCGGTTACGTATGTAACCCTCGTTCCCTGAAGGAGGGAACGGAGACGTCACGTCCCGTCGCCACAGGGCTGCTCCCTGCTGTTTATCGGCCGGTCACACTTTCCGGCTTTCTCAGCGAAATGAAGCTAATTTCCATATTTGCACCTGTGGCTTATATACGCACCTGGCACATGTTTGCTTGAGACAGCGCAAGCTAGCAGTAAGCTAAAGCTAATATTTACATTATAGCGATGACGTGACGATTCTCTCAGACCAATCAGTGATCTACAGTGTTTTCGCGTCACGTTTGGTATCAGCTCGGGTCGCTTGGAACCCCAACCGAGGTGGTACGAAAAAAAGTATCGGGTACTACGTACTGCACCCAATGGAAAAGCTCCCAAAAGTAAGCTGACCCGACCCAAACTAAACTAAACCGTGGGGTACTATGCAATGGAAAAGCGCCATAAGTGTACTCTACAAAGCCAGGTGTAACAAAGGGGTCGTTACACCTGGCTTTGTAGAGTACACTTACAGTACTGTTAGCTCACTGACAAAATGTTAAATTGGATCAAAGTGTCTGCTAAATCAATAAATGCAAATGTAAACATGATGCTTACCACACCATAACCCAATATGTTCTCCCAGGTGTCAAGCAGTGGATAAACGTTTTCCAGGTACCATTTAAAGGGTTTACATTTGAGTTTCTCTCGTAACTTTTTTCTCTCTGTCACATCTCCAATGTCAATCCCATGATCCTAGAGGGAAGAAATGTATTAATTTCTTAATCCAGGTTTAGGGTGGATATCTCTTTGCTTAAATAAATGATTCTTTGCCTCTGTCTTTTACTAACCTTGAAAGGGAGATTCCAGGCAATATTCACATTTGATTTATATTCATCCATCCATATTTCAGCCACCCTCAGGGCATTTCGAATCATGGGCTTGCTGAGATCTGGTGAATAAGGCTTATGTGCTCTTTCTATGTGCGCTATCTTGGAACACGGCACCACTTCGATACTTCCACCACAAAGCCAGACCTGATATAATTATTTCATATAACAAATATTTAACCAATTGTGACTCTGCCTATGAAATCAAATAAATATAAAGTTGTATCTAAATATGAGATTTCAATCATTGATTTCATTTAAATTTCAATATTATTTGACCTTATTTAGTTAATATTAAAGATACACTGTCAGAAAATGGTCCCAAGCTGTCCCTGGGGCAGTAGCCTTTAAAAAGGTTCTAATATGGACCATTTAGGTACAGATATGTATACATTTGGTACCTATCAGAGGTACAAATATGAACCCTTTAGGTGCAAAAGTTTACTTTTTTGAAAGGTTACTGCCCCATATATACCTAGGGACCATTTTTAATTATTTTTATAGATTATGTCGGCTGATTCTATGTAGAAAAAAACAAAAATAAATGACTGTTTCACACATATTACTGTTTCAGCCCAAAAATGTGAAGTATGACTTACACGTATTCCTAGTTCAACATTCTCTCCCCCATAAATCTCCATTCCTTCATCCAAAACACCAATTTCTCCTAAAAACTGACGATCGGCGACAAGGATACCCATTACAGAAGGACTCCTAACAATGCACAGAAACAAAACTGCAATCTGATGTGGATCCTGATTTTGTCAAACAATAAAAACCTGTGTATATTTAATTGTTTTACATGTTTCCGCAGCTTTTATGTTTGTATTATATCACAGTCATAGGCAGAGTTTGACTAGAGCCAGTTATGATTTTGTTTCAGCTATTAATGAAATCCAAGTATAAGAATTTATATTTTATTTGCCTAATCTTAATATTTTGGTAGATTGTGTGTGTAACTTAAGGATAAATTAGTTTAAATTCTTTTTTATATTTAAGATACAGATGTAACACTCATTCCCTTAAGGAAGGGAACAGGGACGTCACGTCGTAACCAACGAATTGGGAACACACTTGGCGGGAACAATCTACTTCGAGAAACTACTAAAGCGACAATGAACTTGGCATGCAGGTATTTGCATCTGCTGGCGCCGCTCTGCCGTACAAGAAACGGGCTTCAGGTGCAATACCAAATCAGCTATTGTTTGCTGAGAAATCTGACCATCAGTGTCCGGCTGGTATCAGCAGTGGAACAGCAAACTGTGGTGACGGAATGTGACATCTCCGTTTCCTTCCGTCAGGGAACGAGAGTTACATCCATAACCGAGACATTCCCTTTGAGTTTGTCACTATGACATCACGTTGTGACCGACAAATTGTGAATCCCTACCAATGCGCCCCTGTAGCTTCACCCATGGTAGTGAACTGGGCAAACTGGAAAGCAAACTTTTTTGTAACATTTCGACACTTCCATAATGGTGGAATCAAGTCAACACACTAGCCGACCCTCTGAGTTCTCACTGGTTTGAGGAGAGAACACGAGAGGATACAGTCTCGATACAAATACTATAGAATCTAGTTAATGTGTTAGGTGTCACCCAGGCTACACAACGAGGATCCACGAACTAATGCCCAAGATGATGCCACACTTTTGTAGAGTGAGCTCTCAAATTAAAAGGGTATGGGAATGCCCTGCTCCTGATAGGCAAGGGCTATTGTGTCCACAATCCATTGGGACATCTTCTGCTTGGTGACAGCTTTCCCTTTCTGCTGAACACCTTAACAGACAAAGAGCTGGTTTGAGGTCCTAAAGCTTTTGCAGTGCGTTTACAGGACATTACAAAGCCATGGCTGGGTCTGCCCCCTCCACCGGCAACACTTGCAGGTTCCCCACCTGATTTGAAAGGATTGACTTGGGAACGTACTCCAAGGCGCCACTGGCTGGGCTTCCAGCCTACATGACCAAACCCCTACAGATGATTCAGAACGCAGCGGCAAGAGTGGTCTTCAATGAGCCAAAGAGGGCGCACTTCACTCCTCTCTTTGTCAAATTACACTGGCTTACTATAGCAGTTAGCATCAAATTTAAAGCTCTGCTCCTGGCCTTTAAAACCACCACTGGGTCAGCACCCGCTTACCTTCACTTACTTATACAGCCTTATGTACCCTCTTGATCCCTGTGCTCTGCCACCGAGCGAGAGCTTGTGGTGCCATCTCAAAAAAAAACATTAGCGCGTACCTTGTCAGGAGCTGTTCACAACTGTGGAATGATCTGCCTGTCGTGACACGATCTGCTGACTCTGTAGCTTTCTTTAAGACTCTAAAAACCCATCTCTTCCACCATTTCCTCACTTCCTAAAAAATTACTTACTATCTTTCTCTATTTTTCCTTTCTCTTTATCTGTACATTTCTTAAAAAAAATTACTAACCAACCCTCGTCTATGTATACTGTGTTGGACTTGATGAGACTTTTCCAGTGCATTTATGTATTGTGTTCTTGTGTTGTTTTAATTGCTTTTATTGTTTACCTCGTAAGTCGCTTTGGACAAAAGCGTCTGCTAAATGACTAAATGTAAATGCATGGAAATATGCTTTTGGGCGTGAGCATTTTGAACAGTATCTTGTATAGAGCTCGATTCAGCAAACGCAGGTCCAGAATCGGTCGCAACTCGCCGTTTCTTGTGTACTATGAAGTAAGGGCTGTAATACCCAGACCTCATCTCGGCTGGAGGGACTGGCTTAATCGCGTCCTTCACCAGTAGGACAGCAATCTCCGCACGCAGTATGTGGGCATCAGCAGCTCAATGAAACGAACACCTGAGGATTTGGGGGGTTGTTGGAAGATCTGAATCGCATAGCCAAGACAGATTGTGGGTAAGAGCCAATTTGACAGGCTTGGAAGCTGTTGCCAAACCCCCAGGTACTGAACGAGAGGGATTAACGGCCCGACTGGTGTACCCGTGGTGAGCGGAGCCGAATTAATTGACGGTGTTTGCATTTTCCATCTTAGGCAGCGGGCTGAGTGGGCGGGGCAGACTGCTGACAACCGATTCCTTGCTTCTTAGAAGAAGCCCCAGGGAGGAACGGAGCCAACATCGAGGGCAAAGGTGTTGGCTTCTTGCGATGCCAATTTGTCGGTCGTGACGTCGTAGTGACCGTTTAAAATGGAACTTTCTCACTAATCTCAAAGTATTGCAGTACCCTTGTTTGCTGGTAGGTGCCCCAAGCACAAACGCAAAACTCTGCCTATGATCACAGTTTTAACCGATATTAAACCAGTGGGCAATGGTGGGACCTTAAAGTCAAAAAGTTTGATATCCAGTGGTTAAGAAGAGTGTTTATGTCTACATCACTTACTTTCCAGGTTCTGATGGGTCATTAAGATTAAACCATTCTGGCCGGAAGGACTCATACATGCACCAAAGGGCCCAGTCAAATGCATGAGCTGATGGGTGATAGTGAACAACATCCAGGGTGTCAAATTTTACCTTATCGAACACTGGGGACAACACTGTTGTCCTGTCTGCTTTGATTCTTGCAAGGAGCGGCTCTGCCCTAGAGCAACAAAGTGATCCTATGTAATTACAATGTTTATTTAAAAAAAATCTACTTCATCATATCAGAGTCCTGCTCGGGTCCATTTTTGGAGACACGCTCCCGCCCATATCCGCAAAGTTTAGCGCAAGATCCGACCCGTCACATGTGATTATATCAAAATTTAATTCGCACCCACCCCGACCCATTAATTTTTAGACTGTTACCCGTACACGCATTAATCACACATGCTAAAATTATTTCAATTAAAGTGCTTTATTTTTTATCTCGTACCTCTTTCAACATCACAACAGTGTCACGAATGTGCTAATGAAACAGGCTAAAGTGTGCTTTGTTTTGCAAGCATTCAAGTAGCCCACAATCGGCACAAATGGAACCTGATAACTATACACAAATAGACCTATTAATGAAAAAAAGAACAAGAAAAAATACCACCTACCTACACAACCCCTGCTGGGCTCGAAAATGCTCATCTCAAAATGCTTTCTACGTTCCCAGTTTCTGGCTATCAACGGCAAAACTTTATGTAACTCCTACAACGCTTGCTCCAGCTAGGCTATGAGAAGAATCAACAAAGGTTGCGTACTGTCGCAGTGGTGGTGAGGTGATGGGTCTAATGTCATATGTTGCGCGTATAATGGTAATTTAGACATACAAATATTGCACATATTTTCATTTGCGCTACTACCCGCCCACACAGAGTAAATTATCCGCCCGCATCCCCGCACGTGAATTTTAGGAATATCACAATCCACCCATTTTAGACACTTTTATGCGGGAAATCTGCAGGCATCCGACCCGTTGCAGGACTCTGCATCATATCTATTGCTTACCATTGCTTATGAACCTCAATGTGGGCATCCAAAATGGCTACCACTTGGCCTGTTGCCGCCTCCCAGCCTGAGATTCTCGCCTTCGCAAGACCCATCGGCCTTGTGTGTCTCACCTTCTTAAGTAAACCAGGCTTATCTTTATTAATTTGATCAATATATTCATCCAGAGCCAACTGCAGATCAACTGTCAGGAAAAATATAATTAGACGACATTTACAGTATTGTGCAAAAGTCTTAGGACATCATGCCACCATTAGATTTGTTGTTTTTGCAATGGTATAGGGACTGTAATTATTTCTCAGTCTCTTTATTAGAATACAACCAGAAAAGTATTAAAAACTAAATAAAATTTTAAGCATTGTTAAGTATTTAGTGTGAGCTCCCCTTATACTTTAGCAATAACAGGTAACCGCATGTCTTAAACCCGAATGAAATTAAACCCTAATCTAATCTAATGACTTGAGGACTTCAGTCTCCTCAAAAGAGACAAAAGCTATCAATAAGCATAAAATAATCTTATGAAATACATGAAAGACATTTAGTAATACAAGTTAACAGGCCAAACGCAAATTATATGTTGATGACAAAAAAATTATTGTAAGTGAAGACTGTAAGAATAATAACAAACCTTTGGAGCTGTAGTCATCAACCAAGATGATGTCCTTTAGTAAATGAGGCGGCGTTCTGTCAATAATGCTGCAGACAGCCCTCTGTATGATTGACAGAGCCTCATTTAAATAAATCAAAACCACACTGATGGTAGGTAAGTCTTTAGGGTAGATCTTCTCAGCACACCTGCATTTTTGTATATGAAATGAGTTGAGGATAATTAGAATACTCGTATATAGTAGGCATTGTCACACATTTCAAATACGTTACATATAAAGGTGGTCTTAGGTACAGTAACAAACAACATGCGATCAAAAAAAGAGTGGAAACAGTCACACTGTAAAAAGTTAAAGTTGGATTAACTAAAACTAAACACTTTTTCTTACCTGTTTAGATGCTATCAATTACAGTCATTTTTCCAGGTTTTCACTTAAAGTGACAAAATTTAAGTTGATAGAACTTAAATATTTATAAGTGTGACCAACTAAAGTAATTTTACATAATTTTGAAGTAATTTTGGAATAGATCCAAATTTCACTTTTTACAGTGCATGCTTCCATTAGTAATGTTTATTCAACTTAAAATTTTCCTTTAGTTTCACTTCAATAAACTTAATTTATTTAGGTGTTACCAATTGAAGTAACTTTTTAAGTTGAACCAACTTTTCACTATTTACAGTGTGTAAAAGTTTTGTGAAAACAAAGAAACCCTTTGCAAACATTAATGTGATCTTAATTATCTGTGTAAATTAAATATCTAACAGTCTAATTTTTTATACATTGGGGCGGTTTCCCGGAGAGGGATTAGAATAGTCCTAGACTTAAACACTTTTAAGAGCTCTCCAAACTGAAAACAACTTGCACCGACATATCTTAAAATACACCAGTGCCGTTTGTTTTACCTCAAAATGCACACAGGTAATTTTTTCAGTAAGGCATGTTTGTTAAAACTAGTTATATTTCCTAATTTAAATAAGGCCTAGTCCTGGATTAAGCTAATCCTGGTCCGGGACACCGCCCCATTATGTGTCATTTGGTGTTGATTTTGTGTTAAAAGTTACACAACATGTGTTGTTCCAATAATAACAGAGATGTGTGTATTCTGGGACAACTAACACGGATTGTGTTTTTTTTTAACATAGCCATTCTAAGACCTGCCCTCTTTTCTTGGAAATTACATTTGAACAAGCTACATAGGCTTGTGTGTATCCTCAAATGTATCTTTAGACTGATTTACTGCAATTTAGCCTCCTAAGACCTGTGTTCAGATACGTGGACATCATATTTTTTTGTTGTTTGCACCATAATACTTAATTATGTAATTGGAACCTGTTGTACACAAACGTGGGCAATTACACTGCTTTATGATCAAAGAAAAATATTTGGTTATATTTATTGGTTCTTCCTAACCCCAAAATATCTGGAAGAAATCTGAAAAAAGACAAACCAAAGTTTTGGTAGGAGGTTAAAGTTTTTTTTGGGGGGGGCACAGATGTATCTCAAGTCACTTTTTCATTATTTTGATAATGTTTATTTGTACTATTACATCACTGCACACAGTTTTCACCTGCATTAGTCATCTGCCTTTATATTTCAATGCCTTTTAATCCAGGTGCATGGCAGGGAGTGTTATACAAATCTGGGCATAAATAAACAAAGATAGTTACCTGTGATCTCGAGTGTCAGGGATTGTTCGGTTGACAGGTAATCTGTTACTCAAGAACACATTGTATCCATATTCCTGAAAGAGCTTTTCTGCTCGTGTCTGTTCTTCCTCTGAAAGTTCATTTCCCCATGAACTGAAGAGAAACGAATGTGGATACAACTTCTTAACTTTCATCGTTTTTTTCTGCTCCACATGAGATTCTTTCACTTGTTCATTTTTTACCTCTATGGATTTGCCTAAAAAGAAAAAGATCAAATAAGGTTTTCAGGTGAGAAGTCATTTTAACAGGAATAATATTTCTCAAAGTCAATTCATAGTACCAGACTAAAACACATTTCTAGCAAGAATTCAATATCAATAACACAACATTAAATGGTAAAGTCATAAATGAATCATGCAACATGCACAGAAACAAATAAGGTCACAAATACAACAAAACGTTAACCATGTTTGGTTACTTGGCTATAAAAACCAATTTAGAGGACATTTTAGTAAATGTTAAGCTATGTAATTTAGTCAAAAAAGTAGTATACAGTCAGTGAAGTGTCACAAACTCACCTATTTTATAAACTTGATCTTCTATTCTCTTCAGTCTTGTAAGGAATTCGAGATCTTCTGGTCTTTTTATCTTATCATTAGACCCCTCCTGATGTCTAACAAATGATAAATACACTAGAGAGTAAACTGTGAGACAGAAAATTAAAACACTGACCCTTGCAGCAATCCGCATTTTAAATCTCTCCTGATTTTTGTGATTCACTCTTAATGTAAGAGCACCTGTTTATAAAGGTGTCTGTCCACAGGTGCAGTTGTCTGTTAATATGAATATCTGATATAAGACCTGGGAGTGGTTTACACAATCCATGATATTGTCAGATGGATTAGAAGTCAAGGTTGACAAATTTAAACAAATAGCAGGGGTCTCATTTATAAAACGTTGCATAATTATCCTTATTAAAAGTTTAATTGTGCCAGGCTTGTGCACAATATAGAATTGAACTGAGAATGACTCCTGAATTCCAATTAAATTTTTAAATTTAAATTGAATTTGAATCAAAAACAGGATCTAGAATTACAATTCGAATTTGAATTAAAGGAAGCAGAATTGCAATTCAATAGAAATTCAAAGCCCACCCGCTTTTAACCATAAATGAACGCTAATCCGCATATTAATTAGACTGGCATTCAATTGGTAGGCAACCCGCCAATAATGCTGCCTTCACATGCTATGGAAAATTTTCCTTCCCTTTCAGTCGGTCACTACGACGTCACGTCATGACCGACGAATTGGGAAACGCTCCGCTGCAACCTATCTACTTCGAGAAACAAGTAAATCGCCAATGAACTTGGCATGCAGGTATTTGCATAATGCAGGCACCGTTCACCAGGTGCGTATATAAGCCGCAGGTGCAGAATTAAAGAGTGATTTCCTTAAAAGAGCAGCACGTTTGAGCTTTGTGTCTTTTAAAGACAGCCACGCACTCATGTCACGGTCGGGTGCGTCTTTTTAAAGATGCCATTCCGTCTATGGTCAGTTCCTGGATGAGGTATCTACATTGCTCCCCGGGATGGCCATGATCGTTGTCTTTCGTGTCTGGGGCTCCCGCATGCTGAAGCAGCGTTTCATGATAGCTCGTGCCCCATCTGTGAGGGCATGACTATGGTGGATCTATGGAGACGGGTGTCGTTTCTTGGAGTGGACTCAACCTCCCCCACCCGAACCGTCCCGCCTCGATGATGGGTACTTCGGGGGTGCCCGGACTTCTCAGTCCTCACCCCCCGTGCCTTTCTTCCCCGAGGTGGATGAAGAGCTGACTAGGTCGTGGAAAATCCTGTGTTCCGCCCGGAACCGGCCGTTTCAGCCTTCACCCCTCACCTCTCTCGATGGTGGGGCTGCCAGGGGGTATACTGGTATCCCGTCAGTGGAGTGGCCGGTCACGGTGCAACTGTGTCTGGCCGGTGTTGCTTCCTCCTGGCGGGACCAGCCTATTCTCCACTCACGTCATGCTCTCACAGATGGGGCACGAGCTATCATGAAACGCTGCCTCAGCGTGCAGGAGCCCCAGACACGAAAGACTTCCGCTCTAACTGGTGCTGCTTACCGAGCTTGTGGGGAGGCAGCCTTAGCCTTGCATGCCATGGCATTGCTGCAGGTTCATCAGGTTAAAGCTCTGAAGGGTAAAGATCCTTGGTTTCATTTTGTTTCCGTTAAGCCGGCTTTTCAGCCGGCACCCACTCAGTCACAAAAACAGCTAATTCCTCCTTCATCCCCAGGTCCTCAGAAGTCGTCTGGAGTGTCGAGCGGGCTCATAACCCTTCCTCGTCCTCTGGCTCTTTACAGGAGACGCGGAGCTACGAACGGGCTCATAACCCACAGTCCTGCCACTCCTCCATCGCTAGCGAGTGCTCCGATCAGCTTGAGACCCTCACAGAGTCTCACCTGTTCAGCCTCTCTTCAGCGAACTCAGGTGAGTGTTACATTACACAACACTATTGTCAATGTGGCCGAAATAGACACATCCACGATCACCTCTGCTCTGCTCGCCGCGGGTATTTTCTTATGTCATCCAGTTAACCTTCTTAGGGGATGGCTTCCGCAGTGTTCCTAGTTCCACCAGACCAGGGCGCTTCACCAGTTTGCTGATTCACTATCGTGGGTTAAGGAACAGGTAGTGACCGGCCTTCTGCACTTCGCCTTAGGTTCCGCCCCCTAGTGGAGGGTGGAGGGCTTTTGCAGGCACTGGAAGGTTTCAGGTGCAGTGGCGTTTTGAGAGAGATTCCCAATTCGTCGGTCACGACATGACATCGTATTGACCAACTGAAAGGGAACGTCTCAGTTATGTATTTAACCCTCGTTCCCTGAAGGAAGGAAACGGAGACGTCATGTCCCGTCACCACAGTTTGCTGTTCCATTGCTGTTACCAGGCCGGGCACTGTTGCTCGGCTTTCTCAGCAATAATATAGCTCATTTGGTATTCTGCACCTGCGGCTTATACTGTATACTCACCTGGCGAGGCGGCGCCTGCATTATGCAAATACCTGCATGCCAAGTTCATTGCCATTTTATACGTTTCTCGAAGTAGATAGGTCGCCGCAGAGCGGCTCCCAATTCGTCGGTCATGACGTGACGTCTCCATTCCCTTCCTTCAGGGAAACGAAGGTTACATAAGTAACCGAGACGATTTGTGAACTGGTATTTATCAGTGTGTTGTGTTCAAGTGCTTTTGTTGTCGTACTGTAGGGAAAATACATTCACATGAGTAAATTGCCTGATCGCTCAATACTAGAAGGCTCAAATTTATGGCCAGCTATAGCATCTGCTCAGGGCAGGTAACACAAAACCATAACAGTATTTTTAAAACTGACACTGAGTGTTAAAGCATTATATTACAATTGTCAATGACACAACATTGTATAGGCTAAAAAAACTATGCGCTAACAGTAGCAAAAAAATTTTAGTAACATGCTTATCATTCACGACTCTCCGACATTTTTTGGGGATTCTGCAGTCCATGTACAGTTTTTGCGGTGCATCAACTCACCGGTGGAATAAAGTTTTTCACAATGCTGACATGAAAGTAAATATGACTCTGAAATCCCCATCAAGCACGCGATGGAGCTGTAGCACTGACCCAACATCAGCACTTTCAAGAACTACAGCTTATTAAGGTATGCTTTGGGCAGTTTGTCAGGTAAAATGCATGAAGCTCTTAATACATGACGTGAGGCAGCTTTGTTGTGTGGCAAAATGGAATGCTTGGAAACAGCCTCCTGGGATGTCGTCCTACACAGGTTTAAGATGACAAAGAAAAGCGACATTGAATTAAAGACTGCTGTGCAACTACTGGAGTCTTTGCTGTCATTTGTGGCATCACTTTGGGATCAGTTTTCAGACTGCCATGGGTATTAGAGATATGTGCCAGACCTCTCAGCAACAACGTTCATCGGATAAGGAAATGGGAAGCATTTGCAGAGGCAACCAGGGAGCATGAAGTCACAATTGAGGGAGCCAAATATTTCAAGTTGAGACTTTCAACATGATGACTGATCAGTTACTCAGCTGTCTCAATCAATGACTGGATGCATACAGGCCTTTGAATGATTGCTTTGGAGTTCTGTTTGATGTGAAGGAGTCTGCAAACAGTGATATTTGTAAGCGGGCCAATACACTCACTTTCCTTTGCTTACCCAACTGATTTGGATCTGAGCTTTACAGACAAGCTCATTCAATTGTAATTCTTTGTAAGAGGTGAGCAGGATAAATCACACATAGGGTGGCCATTCGTGCCAGTTCCGCCGGACACATCCCGAACATGTTTTCGGGTTCGTTCTCTTTATTTCTTTTAAGACATACATTCATTGTAGTTTCATTCTTACCTTGAAATAAAACGGTTGCTTTTCTGAAATTAAACCCGAAATATTAAACCTTGATGACGTATGCGGTCGACCAACGCGACTTCCGGAGAACGAACCCGAAAACATGTTCGGGATGTGTCCGGCAGAACTGGCACGAATGGCCACCCTAATCACACTCAAAACTGCTGCAGATTGTGTTAAGAAATGGCCTGCAATCAACCTTTCCAAATGTGTTTGTTGCCTTTTTTTACCTGTAACTAATTGGGCCCCTGGGCACAAAGGCATCATGGGTCCCGTGGTGCCTTTGTTAATCCGGGTTATGACCGATTGTATGAAACCATACATCAATAGAAAGCTTATTACAAATCTAAAAATAAAATAAAAAATTGACTCTCATTACTTTTAGTCCAAGGTAACATTTTTGCTTGAATTTCTGACCCTGACTGAGAAATCCAAGTCTCATAATCTACACTCTAAAAACAAACGGTGCTAAAAAGTACTAAAAGTGGTTCTTGACTCGTTATCATAGAGAAACCATTTTTAGTGCTATATAGCAACTTTGAAGAACCATACAGGGATTATATATCACCACATATGGTTCTACACCAGTGCTCCACGGTACTTCATCGAAGTTAAAGATCTCAAGATTATATTTTACATTTAATGTAAAGAACATTCGGTGATATCTTTATGTAGGCTGATTTAAAACAGTAAATCACCAAAATGACTTCGGCTGGGTTTTCACAGACAGGGTCACATATACAGTAGAAAGCATTTCTCAATCATCAGAACAAAACAGCCCAAACCAAAACCTTAAGTTTAATATCTTTATTTATGTACAGAAAAACCTCAAATTAGACAACATGTGAAGAGCAGCAGAGAGCTGACCAGGAACAGGTTTAACCAACAGATTAATAGCTGACTGTTTTGGCAGGCTTGGCGTCTCCGAGTTCAGCCTCCAGGAAACGATAACGGCGATGACGACGTAATGTTTCAATGGCCTTCTGCTCAACGGAGGAAGGTGTTATGCCCAAATCCTCCAACCCTGGCAGGTCGGGGTACTTCATGTCTGTTGTGTGGAACTAAAAATGGGGGTGGATAGTAGATTCGGTTATGTTGTCATTGGGCTAAACATAAAATATTTATCTGCAAGGCAAACTTAATGTATCTTAAATATACAAATGTTCCGAATACATACCCGGTCGACTTTGTCACGGGTTGTCCAGGGCTCGAAAGGGTTCATCTCAAAGAATCTTGCAACCAAGCTAAACCAAAAAATGAAACCTTAATACAGGCTAAGATAGTTTGATGATTAAATCCAATTTTATGGGATCAGAGGGTGGCTTACTGATAAATAGGACGAGGTATGGGGTAAGCTACAAACGGCCTGTGGGCCACTGCATACACATACTCCACCAGGTCATGCAGCAGGTATCGGTTAGGCCTGTTGGGCACAACAATTATGTATGCAATACTTCTATGTTTTACGCAGTATAATCATACAAAATTGGACCAAAATTTGACACTCAACAAACTAAAGCAACATAGGAGTAAATGGGACCATCCTTACCCAACTAATGCATACGTTTTCCCATTAGCTTCATTGTCTTTGATGGCATTGACAATGGCTTTGGCCACATCCACCACCTTTAAGTACATCAAGGTAAATTTGTTTTAAATGGACAGTAAGGCTGTAAGGTAGTAAATATAACCACTATGCGTTGTTAAATGGGTAAAATTAAAGAAAAATTATTGACTATTACATTTGAGACATATTAATGTACTCATGTGCTTACATGAACAGGCTGTTTGACTGTCTTCTTGCCCATTGAAATCAGAGGTACAGCTTTACCAAACCAACGCATGTCTGAAGAAAGACAATTATAATACACTTAGATACAAGATAATGTACTGGGATCAAACGTGCAACACTTTTGGTTTAGTGTGAACTAGTCGCCCCCTACAGTTATCTGGAAGAATATCCTATTTGTGCTGTCATGCACCACGTACAACAAATACATCAATGACTCAAGAATGAGTCAAAAATCAGATACCTACTTGCAAAATGGTTGAAGAATCGGTCCTCTCTTCCGAAACACTCAGATGGTTTCATAATGATGGCATCAGGAAACTCATCTCTCACCGCTTCCTCACCTACAGCCTGCAAGAGGTTACGATCAGTTATACAAAGCTAGAAATCGTTTATTATTTTTTATATAACTACGCAGAATAAAACGTTTTTTATGTTTACCTTATTCCTCAGATATTTGGAGGGGCTACGGATGTCTGCATTGAGGTGGGACATATGAATAAACTTTTGAATTCCGGCTTCGCGGGCTGCCCTCGCAATCTGCTGGGGGATGGTGACGAAGACATCGTCAAACTTGTAGTTGCTTTAAGAAGGGACAAACACACAGTGTATCACAATGACATTCTGACAAATAAAGAATCAGATCCAGACCCATCATAACTCAAATAGCCATGCAATTTCAAATTTTGCATACATTATCGATTTAATGTAGAAGTAATTACAGTATATGCAATACCTGGTCTCCCATTCTCTTCCCACAAGGTTGATCACCACATTGGAGTGAGCGATTGCTCTTTTGATCGATTCCTTATCTCTCGCATCCCATTCCTGTGATAGGAACAAAGCACATTTTATCAACGTAGCTCAAGTTAAAACAACATTTCTGACATTGTCTCTGAAATCCAGGTTAAGGTCTCAATCTAATATGAGATTAGGAGCATCAAAGTTTGATTTTAAATTAGATATCAAGGTTATATTTTCATGTAAGATGATTTTATGTAGAAAACAGTAGGTTTTCACAGGCAGGGTAACATTTCATTACAAAAGAAGGCGTCTTCAAGACATGCAAGACACATCATGATAGATGTATTTACCATAAAGATGATCTGGCCGAGATCACCCATAGGTCTAAGGTACATGAGATCATACTGATCACATCGGTGAGGGATCACAATCTGAGAGCCCATACGCCCTAAAACGAAACCAATCAAATTTACAAACCAATTAAACAGTGGCCTATGAGTGGAATCCATTCTTGCTTTTGCCATAAACATATCTCAACGTACCAAGTCGGTTGACAACATATCTCCCAAGGAAGCCTGTGGCCCCAAACACTGTTGCTGCTACTCCACTAAAAGAGGAACGGCCTCCTTTACCCTTGGGAACCAGGGCATGATGGATCTTCCTGTGCTGAACTACCACGGGTCCAGCTGCAAGCACCACAGGAGAACAGGTGCCTGCATAACAACATGATGAAACATATGACTCTATAGGACTATAACTTAGTTGGTAAAGCATTGCACTGGGTTTGATTTCATAGGAAGACACAGTGTATCTTTATACCTCAAATTCACTGTAAAAACGCAAATGCGTAAAATGCTAATATATAAAATGCATACTTATGATGGGAGCTCGCTATGTATGTGTGTGAACACAGGCAGAGTTTAAGTAGCAGTGTTTTCCAATGTAACAGAAAAGCATGGCTGTTTAACTGGATATAAATAAATCAGTATGCTGAAATACGTTTGAAATGCATGTTTGTGACTGCATAGTTCAGTGGTAGCGCATTGCGTAAGCAGCGCGAAAAATCATGGGTTCGAATCCAGGAAACAGACATACTGATTAAAATGTATACATTGTAATGCACTGCAAGTTGCTTTGCACAAAAGTGTCTGCTAAATGCATAAATGTATTAAAATGAAAAAAATGTTTAAACGCGACTGTGCTGTCTAAACTGTTGTCTATGTGGGGAGTTCATTATGTTTGGAAATACAGTGTTCTGCTTCCAATGTGACAGTTAGCAATGTTTAAATATATTTACCCGCATTCAAAAACATCAATACTCTAAACTGCTTTTCAAATTCGCGTTTACGACTTTAAATGACATTTCTGACAGCACTACAAATGTACTAATGCACAACCGAGGCCTGATCTTGTTAACCGGGGTCACTAGTAGATACACTACATATGATTTCCTTTAAACATCTTTTAATTGTATGTTATTCGACCGCTTAACAGCTTTATACATAACAATATCTGTTTACAGTCACAGAGTGTATATAGTTAAGTAATTTAAATGTGAACTTACTTGAAAGCTTGGGAAGGACACCCGCAGGACGGCAAAACAGAGTGACGGCCGCCATGATTACTACGTCAGCGCGGAGTACGAAAACTGTGGAGGGTCAAACACCAGATGAAAAACGCGAAATAGCAGCTTCTCATCTCATCTACTTGTGCTGCATTTTGGTAATGTAATTATTTTTAAACGTTCAGTATGGTTATGCGGTATGGAAACCTGAATTAATAAATAAGTAAAGGAATAAATATATATATATATAAGACGTTTTAAAAATGATTGAGGATTCTTACCACCTTCTGTCTCCTACTGAAAAAACCCCAGCTAAACCAGCATAGGTTGGTGAGCTGGTTTTAGCTGGTCTTCCAGCTTGGTCTAAGCTAGTGTAGCAAGCTGGTTTAGCTGTGTTTTTTCTAGTTTTTCTGTTACTTTTAAGGCTGGACTACCAGCTTTGCCAAGCCAGGTGGACTATAGAGCAGTGGTTCTCAAACCTTTTCTGCGTGCGGCCCCCCTTGTATACGGTGCATTCCCTCGCGCCCCCCCCCCCAAAGAAAATTTATGACAAAAACAGTTCTAAAATGTAAAATTTTTATTAAACAAAACATATTAAATTATACAAAGTAGTAATGTTGGTTAGTAGGCTTATTTTTTTGTTTAATTACACAAAATTTATGATAAATTAATGTATTTTATAAAATAAAACTGGGGCCCCCCTGGCACCGTCTCACGACCCCAGTTTGAGAACCACTGCTATAGAGGACCAGCTTAAATGCTGTGTTTAGCTGTTTTTTTTTCAGTAAATACTGTAGTAGTATATATGTAATAGTAATATATACAGTTTGGTAATGTAATGTTTAGTATCAACTATAGTTCATTATAAAACTAATAAATAGTGTATAACTTTATTACTATAGCAAGGTTCAAAACACTACTACAGTATCCAGAAATGTTTCCTACACTTTTCTACACTAATAACTTATGTTTTTTTTAATCAACTAAAACAAAATAATAATTTTACCGATTATCTGATATTGTATCAAGTCTGACTATCCGACTGTGTTATAAGCTCACCCAAGAAACTCCCTGTATGAAGCAGATTTCATGTAAAACTCATGTAGCTGACGATATAATTTTAAACCTTTGGGTTTATGTTCATCTGATGAAATAACTTAAGAAACAGACAGTATTACATCTTTATTGTCATGTTATGTATGAGTACATTTCATTCTAATACTGAAAGGCACTACTGTACCTAAGACCCTTGACTTTCTTCTAACAAAATGATTAAGAAACACTCATTGGATAGAGATAGCAAACGGTAGTAAAAATCTCTTTCGCAACTATAACAAATAAACAATATGAACAAGTAAAACCTTGTCTAATGTTTACATGACTGATAGCATCCACATATGGTGCATGGTGTTTACAATACGAATACTAGTATATACAGAAAAATAAACAATTAAAATCCATAAACTGTAGTATGAACATATGGTCAAGCACTAGTTTACAAAACTGAATTATCTCTAAAATCACATCAGTTAGAACTTTAAATAGTATTTTTAACAGAAACTTTTAAAATCTAATTCCTTATATTATTAAGAAACAAACATTATCATCAATACAATCATTCAGGTCTTGTGCACATTATAATCTATTGTGCTTTGAATCAGATATTTAAGTTTTTTTATAATGTATCAAGCACGAAAATATAAAGGCTAAATCTCTTTGAATCTCTTTGGCTCAGTTATTATTGCACTGACAGGGAGCTTACTTCAGTAACTCATAGAAAACTAATCTGGCAAATGACAACGAAACATTCAAACACTGTTTAATCCATGCAGTAATATTGCACAAGAAAGCAGCTTTTGTACTCAAGATTTCCTTAAACTCCATTAAAAATCGTTAAAAGCTTAAACGCGGTGAAAAGTAAATAAAAAAGCCCACTAGACCCGATAAACATGCACATGGCATTATGCGCTGCAAAAATATGCCAGTGTTACTAGTCAATCCTTTTAAAATATATCACAATCAAATGCAAAATTGTTCACTTCATTTAGAATCCAACATATCTTTAAAATACAATGTAAATGTAAAGTTAAAGTTGGATTAACTTAAATTACTTCAATTGGTAACACCTAAAAAAAACCACCTTACATTTTTAATTTAAAGTGAGCAGTTTTATGCTGACAAAACTTAATTTGTTTAATATTACCAAGTAATTGTTTAAGTAGATCCAACTTTCACTTTTTACAATGTAGTCAAAACATTGATTAAACACCTTTCAACCACTTTCTGTAATTTTAACTTTTTTTAGACTTACAGAACCCTAGCAAGTAAGAAACAGCTAAAATATAAATAACATTTTGACTTTTTTGCAATACAACAATAGCCGCACAACAGGTAGGTCCAGACCAAGCGGCTGAAGTATAAATCAATATTACATCACAATATTACAAATAAACATCTTTCGCGTGTTATACGATAGGCGGGAGAAACTGAGGATCTTGTCCTTCTGAATCAGTGCTCGACCCTGTTTGAGGTTTGATGATGATCTGAACGGATCGCTCTCCGCTGGATTCGGTCTTGCTATCTTTGCTTTCCTGGCTTATGCTTTTGCTCATGTCCTCGCTGTTGTCTTCCTCAGCTGAGGCTCCTATTGGTTGAAGACGTTCTTCTGATGCCGTCTTGCCTCCTTTGCTTGAATCGTCGCTGACCCTTTTGAGCTTTTCGTCAGATGCGGTTTTATCAACTATAGACAGACACCCAAAAACATGAATGATATAAAACCAGGAAAGTTTAACCATATCAGCAAAATTAACCATAGCGTATATATTTACCCTTGCTTGTCCTGTTTACTGCTGCTTTGCGGTAAGTGAACTCAAAGTTGTTGTCGTTGTCTCTCCGGAGAGTTCGCGGTTTAGGATGAAGTCTGTTGAGACGGCCTTCGTGTATCCACTCGTGCTGCATGCCTTCATCTGGTGTCATGCGCTTGGTGGGATCCCACCTAGATGTCACACAAATATACGTCAAGGTGATATTAAGTAATTGATTCACACTAAAATAAGATGGTTGGTATACACGCACACAAGACAACGTCGTATGAAGTCCAGAAACAGACGATCGTTTGTCTTCAGAACGCTGGCGAGATCTTTGGAGTTGGGTCTGCGTTTTTTCCCTTTACTGTTTGTGATGTTCCTCGGGTTTCCTTTGGAATCTGATTTTTTTTTTAAAATTCAAGGTGAGATGATCAATAACGTCAAAAAGTTAAATGTATGAATGTATCAGAGCTCATCTTACCAAAAAATAATTTCCTCCGTGATGCTGTTTGAACAAAGTCATTTGGAGGCAGCCCCATGATCTACAAAGCAAAGATGATTTTTTTTAGCAAACAATGCATTTGTAATAGCTGCACATTAAGGTTTGGTGCCAACAAGTTTCTCACCTCCATGACACAGGCGATCTGCTCCACCTCGCTCTCTCCTGGGAAGAGAGGATAGCCGATGTAGAGCTCAGCCAGAATGCAGCCCAGGCTCCACATGTCTATCGCCATGCTGTACGGATGACCCAGAATCACCTCTGGTGAGCGATAAAAGCGGCTCTGTATGTAAGTGTACACTGTTGAAAAGATAAGTACTCCGTTATTGTATAGTTAAGTCTGCTATGGTTTATCAGTACCAAAAAGCACTAAATGACACCGTGAACTTACCCCTCTGTTGCTCATAGCAGCTTGATCCAAAGTCGACCACCTTAATGTTTCCTAGTCCTCTCTGGGTCAGCAGTATGTTCTCCTGTAGAAGAAAAATTCATTTAGATCTATCCATTTAACAAGATTAATGCATTTATATCGTTTAGCTTTGAGCTTCACACCTAAAGTACTAATTCCCATGATGTGAAACCTGTTAAGAAACAGTGGTGATGTTTACCGGCTTAAGGTCACAGTGGATGATCTTTTCCTTGTGCAGCATCTGCAGGCATTTGAGCAGCGAGTGGGCAAAACGTCGAATCAACCCCAGACTGAAGCCCTGGAAGTTGTTCTTTTTAATGAGCTCGTACAAGTTCGCTCTGTATGGACACAAAATAAGGAATCAATGTCTCTGAAACAGTAACAGTGTGTATAAAGCAGAGATACATTTGAAATACAGTAAATTCATATGCCTTAAATAGACAAAACAAGCACATCTAAGTGCTTAATTAAAATGTGTCAATGATAACTTTAAGTCGTTTTGGTTATTGTGTGTTTTGTAGTAAAATAACACTAATCACAAGACAGGCAGGAAGTGATCGTTGTGTATGCATATTTTAGTTTAGTGCTCAGATGTGCTTGTTTTGATTTCAGTTTTACTAAATAAGTTCAAATTATTAATCGATTCTCTCACACACCTATTGTTTTGCTACAGAAGATATTTATTAACACACTGGAGTCATTTGGATTGCTTTAATAATATAAGTATAGGAAAAGGCAAGATGAAGTTAAAACAGTTTGGGTTTGCAAGTCAATTCAACTTCACTATTTTAAGTTTTGACTTGTGATAAGTTGACATATTAAATAAAAACTTGAAAGTTGAAAATGTTTAAAGGGGACATATCATGGAAATCTGACTTTTTTTCAAGTGTAAGTGCTATAATTGGGTCCCCAGTGCTTGTATCTAGGGGTGGGCGATATGGGAAAAATATCATATTAAGATTGGTTTCGATTTTATCACGATTCTTTTTCATGTTGTTTTTTTAAAGACTATTTTGCCATTACTGAGCCTTAATAGAACCATACTAATGCCCCCATTTAAAAATGCAGTCCTACAAGGTAACAAATATATGCACAGAAAGTGCATGGACAGTACGCGTACAATAGCGCATGCGTGAGAAAATATTGAGACAGGACATTCCACTACAAACAATTATACAAAGGAAATAGACAGCATTTGCACACACACTATCATTTTCTATTTTTATTTTCACATCTTCCAAGAACAGAAAGCTGTGGGGCATTTTTTTCATCACCATAATGATTTTTGTTCTTCTTGTTGTTTGTTCTAAACTCTGTTTGCATTGGTGGATCGGCTACTTTTTTCACTTATCCAAATTTTTTTAATGTACTGTAAATGTTGCAAATCAACTGGTAGAGTAATACACGGGTTTCCTGTTTACAAACATTACAGGATGCGCACGCAGTGTTACTGTGATACATGTATGAATTATAATGTTAGGCTAGTAACGTAATAGTCGCATCTACTGGTATGTAACATCAGGCACCCAGCATTTTGACTTCCAGTCACCGCTACTTGCCTACAACACAAGGCACATCTCTTCTTTCTGCCTTTCGTTTGCAAGCAGTGATGACGTCGCCAAGAAACCCATGTAGAGTTTGAATACGAAATTATTTGTATTGCGTATGTGTCGAAATGCGGCCATCCGCACATAGCCGCAGTGAGTATACTTTGAAAGTGCTGCACCCGCGAAAACAGGTATACCCAGGCTATTTACCTAGCCTTCATGTAGCACGCCGTGTCACGTACTTGATGTAGGCACAAATCACAATACAATGATGTTTCCAAAAAAGTGGATTCTGGAGACATTTTAATCATTAACCATCAAATATCGTCATATACCGCACACCCCTAAGTCTACCGCACACCGGAGGCGCAGCGCTGCGCCGTTCTAAAAAAAATCAAACACATTGTTTTCTATGAGTATACGCACACCCGCGCCGCCCAGCTTTGACTCAGGAAGTTGCTCAAATCCCTGTCTTGCCACACAGCGCCACTCACATAGTTTAACATTAAATAACATCATATTTGTCCCAAATCATTAACAATTAACATTGGCTGCTAATGTATATTTTGCATTTTGAAGTAGACGCTATCTGACGAAGCTTGCGCTATTTAATGTGCACTTCCGCGCTGAGCTGCGCGGCCGGTGTGCGACCCCCTCTAGTATCAACCTAGAAAATGTGTAAAAGATCAACCCAGTAACTTAGTTTTGGTAAACCATTCTCTGCAAGCATGTGAAAAAAATAGGTAATTGAAATTTGGCTCTCCTGTGATGTCAGAAGGGGATAATACCGCCCCTTAATCTGCACTATCCAATAGGGGTGCAACGGATCACAAAACTCACGGTTCGGATCACATTACGGATTTTGAGGCACGGATCGGATCATTTTTCGGATCAGCAAAAAAAAAGTATGGGAAAATTCTAATAACAAATCAAGAAATTACAAACATTTATAAAAAGAACAAGGTTGCACATTAAGTAAGGTCTAAAATCATTAGTTACAGAAATCAAATGAATAATAACACTGCATTTATTGTATTAATTAAATGTAATTATTTTTTTAAAGCTTCAGAAGTGATTTTCTCTTTGTCTTGGGTTCTTTGATTAACATTAATGACACAGACTTAAGTAGGTCAATTGAGCTTACTGTCTCTTTAAGACCAAATATGCACAGACTGCATCTCTCTGTTTGTGCACTACCGAGTCCCCTTAAACGAGTGCACAGACACAGACAGAGGGCGAATTACAGACGGCGTAGCATTACAGTCGTCCCACATAAAAACGTTACGTTGTTTTTCATTGCTCTATAAGCCAAATGTATTTTAATACACTACAGTATGAGAGAGAGTAGCGCAACTCTCTGAAGTTTACACATCAAGAGTTCTGATCTTTGAAGGATGATGTCTGACTCGAGCTGGACCGGACGCATTCAACCGCACGCGTGCGTTTGTGCATAAAGTAAACTGATCACTTTAGCGCCGTTTTGCAGTTAAACTGTTTAAAATCACTTGAATGTTAACATTTGCAAACCTTTATAACACTTACAAATGATAAACTTTCCCTATTTAAATTTGCGTATTAATCCGCGAATCACATGCGAGCCGAACCGTGGGTCGTGATCCGTACGGATCACGGATCAACTGCGATCCGTTGCACCACTACTATCCAACCACATCACTGCCATTTAGTGCAGAGATCAGCTCATTTGCATTTTAAAGGACACACCCCAAAACGGCACATTTTTGCTCACACCTACAAAGTGGCAATTTAAACATGCTATAATCAATTATCTATATGTATTTTGAGCTGAAACTTCACATACGTACTTTGGGGACACCAAAGATTTATTTTATATCTTAAAAAGGTCTTGTGAAATGTTGATTTGATATCATTTTTACAGTGTATGTACTTTTGGGAGCTTCAACATTTTGGGTCACATACAAAGGTATAAAACAATCACACTTTTGTCTAGAATGATTTGTTTGTGTAAAGAAAGGAAGTCGTATACATTTGGAATGGCATGAGGGTCATTTTAATTTTTTAGGTGAACTGTACCTTTCAAAATGTGTAATTTCACTATATCCCTCTAGAGGGCAGCAGTACAGCTAATTATTATTTTTGTACCAACCCATGCTTTGCAACATTGCACAAGCACACGCATGGTCACTCAACAAGCACATCTACTAAATCCTTACTGTAAGCATGTCCATAAAAATCTCACCGTTGGACAGTGTTAACCACTAAGCAGTATGATTTAAAAGCCCTTGTAGAAGTAATTCCCGAAAGCCATTATCTTTAGCAGCAAGAGCAACTGGCAACAACTTCATGTAATTGGAGACTTCACACCACGAGTGGTAGGGAAAGAGATAGGGGCCTAATCAAGGTATTAAGTAATGGATTGGGTGACAGTAACAGTAGACGTGAAAGACACGTATGATGTTTCTAAAGGTCAGATTGAAAGAGATGAAGCTGCCTTTATTGCAAAGTGACTTAATTGATCAGTTTGCTCCTGATGGTGTGGCATAATTATTTTTTTTTTTGGCTAAGCAAAACCGATTTATGCTGTGTGGATGCTTTAGTCAGCCAAGCACAAATATAAGTCATAGGTCGTACAGGCATATAACAATACATTATTTGGGTCAAAATTATAAAAAAATTTCTATACCAAAAATCATTAAAGTTGCCATGAAACGAAAGTAGCAATTGCCATATTTTATACGTGGTGGCGTATATCCAAGTGAAACCAGTTTTTGAAATGAAATAAGGCAGGGCTGGATTTGAATTTGTCCATTGAAATCTGATTGAATTGTTTGAAGTTGGGTCGTGTTGCTATTTGCTAATAACAGCGAATTTCATGGCGGCTTTGAGATATTAAGTAAAGATCATGTTCCATGAAGATATTTTGTACATTTTCTACTGTAAATATATATAAAAAAAATATTTATCAATAGTAACATGTGTTGCTAAGGACTTTTTCACCCACGGTAAAATCCCATCTGTGTTTTTGCCGTCATATACTGTTTCACATGTAAAATAGTTTGAGAATTATATTTCATGATGTCTTTAAACGGCCGTCTATAATGAACTGCAGTTATATAGAGAGATTCTATTTAAGCGCTAATAGAGAGTCCTGTATTTAACATGAGTTACCATACAGATTATAAAATACAATACTAAAAATACAGCAGCTAATGATTTAAGTATTTTCCACTTACCCGAGCAGCTCGAAGGAGATGCACAGGTGGTTTCTGAAGTAAAAGTACTCCTTCATGTGAATAACGTTGTGGCAGTTGTCTCTGTCTCTTCTCCGCACTGCATCCAGGATCTTTAACTCAACAAGGGCCTGATGGTGAAACCTGAAAACCAACAGCACAATAACTTTTTAATTATTAAAGAAAAAATAAGCCTATTTCTATTCATTACATAAATGTTAAGTTTTGGTACTATTACTACTGTCGCATTACCAAACAGAATATCGAAAACACAGTTTTCAATGGCTTAACCTGTTACATTGTTTTTGGCGGGATTACACAATATTGAAGAAAAAATGCAATGTGCGATAACTTGCTTATTAATGCGATATCTTAATGGTTTAAGTTTGTAAAATCTATTTAAATTACTGTATGTAATAAAATATATTTAAAAAAGCCATATAAGAGGTCTTCAAGGTTCCACTTAGATCAGAAAACCTGAGGTCCGAGTGGGTTCGGGTCTAAAAGTTTCACATGTGCCTCGGACACAGGTCATGTAATTTTTTGCCAAACGGACCCAAGAAGACCAGAACTATCTGGTGTGTGTCCATTGAGTCATTTTCCAGCCACATGATGTCCACGTGCAAAATCATTGAACCAGACCGGTCAATCAATTTTGAATGCACATTGTAGCAGTTACCTTGGTGTCATTGTCGGATAACAAATGGATTTTTTTTTAATTCTAGCAAAAGAAGGCCCCACTCTTTCTAGCTTGCATTTCCATTACTCTTCAAATTGTGCAAATTGAATATAACACATCAATTAGCAAAAACCTCATATATTTCGCAAAAACCCTTTTAAGGTCACATGAGGTGGTTTTTCAGGCAATTCGAAAAAGGAATTATCCGAAAACAGCAATGGAAACATTGGATTTACAGGTGAACAGAGGTCACATGTGATATATGTAATCCTATCAAAATCCGCCCTCATAATTATTGGAATGACTTGCTAGAGGAAAAAATTGCATAGGTAATCGTATAACATCAGTTCTCTTTCAATACGGTTCACTTCGCATTGGGTCAGTAGCTGACACTATGTGGATTATAATACTGTAAGCCTCTTGGTTAACCTCCGTGAAAATCACAGACCAATGGTGTTCGAGCCTGCCATTTTGGCCGGAGCCCTCGTCTATTTAAGTCTGGGTAGAACGCCATTCAGTACCTTATTTCCACTGAAGTGCGAAGTAAAAACTTGTTGTGTGATGTTATACACTGCAAATAATGACTTTCTTACTTAGTATTTTTGTCTTGTTTTCAGTAGAAATATCTAAAAATTCTTAAATTAAGATGCTTTTTCTTGATGAGCAAAATGACCCAATAAAATAAGTCTAGTTTATGGACAAAAAAATATAAAATTTTAGTAAATTTAAACTTAAAACAAGCAAAAATATCTACCAATGGGGTGAGAAAAAAAATCAAAAAATAAGTTTTCTTTTTCATAAACACTTAATATAAGCAAAATTTTCTCTCATCCTATTGGCAGATAATTTTGCTTGTTTTAAGCACAAATTTACTTAAATTTTATAGTTTTGTCTAAAAACTAGACTTATTTTCTTAGTTAATTTTGCTCATCAAGAAAATACATTGTATTTAAGAATTTGTAGATATTTCTACTGAACACAAGACAAAAAATACTAAGTAAGAAAGTCTTTTTTTGCTATGTAGCACAGCCAGCTACGCAATGCTTGCTCATGTTATCTCAGATTAATTTTATCGTTAATGAAAACGTTGCCATTTCGCATAGGTTTTTATCGACATTAAGAAAATATCGCTAAATGTTTGTACAGATCTTTAATGGAAACCAGGCTACAGTCTTCATGCTATCCGCATCAACCTAAAACTTTGACTATGCGTAACAACGCAATTTTCAGTCAAGAAAACCAGACCAATTACCGCTATTAATAACAAAATCACTATCAAGCATACTAAAGATGTATAAATTAATGAAATGTTAAAACGTATATAGCACTGATTCGAATTCTGAGCCAAGGCCATTTTATTGGGCTTTATACCCTGGGCTTGCATGTTGAGGTGGCTTAAGGTTAATGCATCAATCAAAGTAGGTGCGATGACAGTGGAATGGTATTGGCTAAATTCTGTCATGTAATGTGAGAAAGTTTTTAACACCCGTCCAGTGTATCAATCTAGTGTAAGGTACGACCCAGTTAAGCATAGATCAAAGACCTTTCGAGGACCTTCTGACACGAGGTTATGACAATTGTGCTAAAGAATTTTCCTAAAGCATTTGAAGAGATTTATTGATTGTTTTTACCTCTTTTTATTTCGAATGATCTTGATGGCTACCATCTCATTTGTCTTGTGATCCAAACATTTCAAAACTTGTCCAAATGATCCTTTTCCAATCACTTCCAGGACTTCATAACGGTAGCCTATATGGTCATGCAGGACCTGCGCAGAGGTTTAGAGAGAGTCAGATGACAAACAGGTCAGCATAATTATTTACGTCTCTTTTCTAGTGGCAGACTTCCTGTTACTTAGTGAAACATGGCAACAGTAACACTGAGATACAGAAATGGTCAGGGAACACGCATAATAATAAAAAATATAGCTTGAATGCACTGCAAGTTGGGTTGGATAAAAGCTTTTTTCCTAAAATGTATTTCCTAGAAATCATAATGACAAGTTAGGGTTAGATAGTTTTGTGCATATGTTTATTGGATGCATAAATCAAGCTTGAGGGCACTGAGTATAAAAATTCCCAAAAATGTCCAGCAATCATGTGGAATGTTGTTCTGAACAGGGACATCCATGAAGATGTTATGGGACAGACCACACAATCTAATGCCAGCCTTGTGATGTAATGCAATTTCACCATTTATAATCGAGTTAAAAATGAGGTTAGTATGTCACTTAGTGAACTGTTTGTGCAGAGTTTTTCTGCTTTGGTGAAGCTATATTAACTTACAGAGAAAGTTCAATGACCCATAGCAGACATACAGTATTAAACAATGCATAAAATATTATAAATACGAATGATTTTGAAGTATTCCCACACATTTCCTGACCAAAGAATTTCAATAACTTTTCCACCATTTTTTGCAATCTTAACTCAGAATTATTTGCTAAGAAACAACTGTACCATTTATAAACCAGTATAAAAATGAAGATGATGTATTTAATATATTTAACTTAAAGGATTAGTCCATTTTCTTAAAAAGTAAAATCCAGAGAATTTACTCACCACCATGTCATCCAAAATGTTGATGTCTTTCTTTGTTCAGTAGAGAAGAAATTATATTTTTAAGGCAAACATTCCAGGATTTTTCTCATTTTATTGGACTTTAATGGACCCCAACACTTAAAGATGCAGTGTGTAATTTTTTAAAAGGATCTCTTGACAGAAATTCTCAATAATATACAAAACTATATTATCAGGGGTGTATAAAGACCTTTTTATAATGACCTTTTATGTTTTTATTACCTTAGAATGAGACGTTTTTATCTACATACACCGAGGGTTCCCTTACGTAGAAGCCGTCATTTTGTGCCGCCATGTTTCTACAGAAGCCCTTAATGGACAAACTTTTTTTGCTAAGTTGTCTCCGTCAATGATATGTTTTTCCGGTGGCGGCTATGATAGCTTCTCTATGTGTTTCAAAAGCGAGTGAAGAGCAGTGGACTGAGCTGTTGGTTGCAATTTGCAGCCTCACCACTAGATGCCGCTAAAATTAGCACACTGCACCTTTAACCCTTAACTCAACACTTAACAGTTTTTTCAATGGAGTTTCAAAGGACTCTAAACGATCCCAAAGAAGCATAAGGGTCTTATCTAGTGAAATAATTGACATTTTTGACAAGAAAAATAAAAACTATGCACTTTTAAACCACAACTTCTCGTCTATCTCTGGTCCTGTGACGCGCTGGCGCGACCCCACGTAATTGCATAGTGTCGTCGAAAGGTCACGTGTTACATCAATGAAATGTACATATGCGGACCATTTAAAAAAAATAAACTGACACAAAGACATTAATTAGTATCATTCGACATACAACAACATCGGAACGGTCCTCTTTCTCCACACTTGTAAACACTGGGGTGTAGTTTCGCATACATCATCCGTGACCTCTTGACATAATGATTTATTGCGTGAGGTCGCGCTTGCACATCACACGACCGGAGATAGACAAGAAGTTGTGGTTTAAAAGTGCATATTTTTTATTTTTCTTGTCAAAAATGACAATCGTTTCACTAGATAAGACCGTTATGCCTCGTTTGTGATTGTTTAGAGTCCTTTGAAACTCTGTTGAAAAAAACTGTTAAGTTAAGTGTTGGGGTCCATTAAGTCCATTAAAATGAGAAAAATCCTGGAATGTTTTCCTCAAAGAACATAATTTCTTCTCGACTGAACAAAGAAAGGCATAAACATTTTGGGTGACATGGTGGTGAGTAAATTATCTGGATTTTTTTTTTAAGAAAATTGACTAATCCTTTAACACGATACGATACACAAGAAAAGTAAACATTGTGCATTTAAATAATTTATTTTTTCATAAATTTCATCATAATATTTAAAGTCACAGCATCAATCGATTGGGCAATATAACAATGTAAAATTAATATAACACAGTATATAATACTGTGTACCCTGCCTGTGGAACAAGATGCTAGGACAGCCTATATCCCCCTACGACCCTGTTATGCTTGTTCGGAGAATGGACAAACATGCCACGATGGATCTAACCTTGATGTAGCTGCCATGCTCATCATCATATCCTGAATTCTGTGGGGATCCCTGTGTGCCTTCAATCTTCTTTGTGTCCAATCCCAGATACCAGATCTCAGAGTAGTCCATGATCTCCTCCCTTTCGTATTCTGTCAGCTGGCTCTGGAAGTGTTTCAGTGCAGCTGTTTTGAAATTAAAAAATAAGTTTAATGAATTATAACAATGATAAAATTAAGAAAAATGTACATCTGAGCATTTCATACTTGTTGGAGACATAGGCAGCCTCTGTCCCTCGTATGTCCTGATCTTCTCAAACTTATTGATGATGCTCCTAGTTAAGGATTCTGAAATGTTTTCCACAGAGGAACCAAAGCGATTGGGAAACTGTGGCCTCGGTCTCTCCTCCTGTGGTACAAGACAGGGAAGTCAGATCGAAGAAACCAAGCTCATGTACTTGTACTCGTACTCATAAAAATACCCCGATACCAAAGACCGATACCTCACGTGACGAACTTTATGACAAATTTGACTGTCTTGTGTGCGATTTATTTAGCGTTTGACAACTTTGTGACAGGCAGGTAAAAATTACATGCATTACGTCCTTGGTTTTGCCCTTTGGAGGTTATTGGACACTGTGAAATTTTGGCTTTAAAGTTTGTGATGATAAGCACATAAGAAAGATTTGTTTTTTCATATGAGTTGAAGTTGTTTAAAATCAAGATGCTGATATGTTCATTAGTCTCATTGCGTTGTTCTTAGAAAATTGCCACATGAAAAAAAACAGTACAACAAGTATCGTTATCGGCGAGAACCAGGGAAAACATATTGGTACTCGTACTCAATCCTTAAAAAGTGTTATTGGTGCATCCCTATGAAAGTTCAGAGATTTTTCCATCAAACACAAAAGGACTTTGAAAGAATCTTAACACGTTGAAAAAGGGGCTTACCAAGTCTTAACAACCTTTATCACACAACATTACAACCTTTTTTGTTTTCATACATACACTGTAAAAAGTGAAAGTTAGATTACTCTAAAAACAAAACAAAAATATTTCCTTAAATTTAACTTCAAAATGTTTTAGGTGTAACCAATTGAAATATTTTTTCACATTTTTTACCTTAAAAATTTAAAGTGAGAACATTTTATTTGATAAAACTAAATGTTTTAAGTGTTACTAATTGATTTAATTTTTTAGGTAGATCCAACTTTCACTTTTTGTGTTTCATGGAAACAACATAAGACAATGGGGGGGGGGGGGCTAGATAAAGACTGTATTTTTATTTGTAGGTCAACTGTAAAATATCCATAAAATATTCAGTTATCCACTGGTGAATGTGAACCCACCTGATTCCCTTGGGTGCTTTGCACCAGCTGTTTGACAATACTGGGTAAGGTTCCATTTGAATGCAGAAGTTTGCCATTGCTCACAAAAACTTGCTTGACCGGAGCCTCCAGCTGGGGCAACGTGCCAACCCCTGTCCCGCATTTCTACAAAACAAAAGGATACAATCGTCTGGGTACTGTTCAACATGAAAAACTCTATAAATCAGTAACAAGGTCTGATGGAAGTGCGGGGGGGATACATGAGCTTCACACAGGGTGAGTGGCCAATGTACCCGGTGAACTAGACCCCCTGAGTAGAGGATGGAATTTCAACATCAACGTGGGGACAAAAGCAGGGATCAGACCATCTTAAGGAATGAACATACTATCTAAATTATTGGGTTTTGGCGGTATTAGACAATAATACAGTAAATACGAGTGATCAGTACAGAATATTAGTGGCCAACAAAGTTTATAGCTTTTAATGTACAAGGTTGTTTTACATACTTCGTGCGGTGGTTGCATTAAATACATAGAAAAAGAGAAATATAATATATAAATATTAGTAATGAATATAAGTAGATAGATTAATTAAAATAATGTTTAACAGAAATTCCACCAATATATAATTGTTGTTTATGTATAAAACATGAGAACTATAACAAATTATTAAAAATAATAAAAAAGAAATACACTCAAAAAAGCTGTGTTTTTTTCAACCCAGCATTGGGTCAAAAAGGGACGAGCTCAGCCAATGGGTTATATTAACCCAGAATATGTTCATATTTGACCCAATGAGTTAAAACAACCCAGCCTAGGTTAAATGACCACCCAAGGGTCTGGGCTCAGCGCTGGGTTGAGAATAACCCAGCATTTTTAGAGTGTATATTATTTACATTATGTTATGTATAATTGTATTGTCTAATTATTAAATATGTAGTATGCCATTATGTTATGCAAAAAGATTTTCCCTAAACAATTCAGTTTTAATATTTAATGCCCCACATGCTCACAATGTCATTAAAATTCTTTATGCAGATTTTTTGTTAGGAATAAAATCAAACAGACCCTCGCTCTGATACAAATGTAGGACAATGCACGAGGGATGTGCTCATTTGTATCTTGCAGGTTTTCCCCAACTTGCGGTTCAAAGCCAGTGCTCGACAAACTTCCAGGGTGAAAATAAAGAGCGAGTGCATCTATAGATAGACGCGATATTCGGTCTCGTATACTGGGGCTACTGCAACATCTGCCAACTCGATCGTGACGCATAGAAACAGAAGCTAAATATAAAGCAGAGACACCTGCAGAGACATACAAGAATACAGTAAGCTGCCTGTAAACAAGGTGCACCTAAGCATTTCAGGTA
Source organism: Paramisgurnus dabryanus (assembly GCF_030506205.2). NCBI lineage: Eukaryota > Metazoa > Chordata > Actinopteri > Cypriniformes > Cobitidae > Paramisgurnus > Paramisgurnus dabryanus. Next base: position 13,315,396 of record NC_133359.1, on the reverse strand, counting down.
CCACAGAGGTGCGTTGAAACTACAATTAGGTTAAGCGACATTAAGAAGCTCTGTGCAAAATGCTGTCCTTAAATATGAGTGCTTTTTATAAGGTTTCTAATTTGGGGCATTTTGATAATGACAATAAAGTAACTGTTATTTCACACTCAGCATTAAAGTTTTAACACACCTTTCCATAGCATTGAAGGCTCACCCATTGTTAATGTTATGCACATCAGATGATGCAAAAAGAAACAGTGTATTCTTGCAAAAGCATCAGCTGAATGATACTTTCATATATTATTCAGGCAAACAGCTATTGCATGTTAAAAAAAAATTTCATTTTAGTTTCAGTTCAATTCAATAATTCAACTGATTCAACTGTAAAGTATCCTGTTTTACTAATAGGTCATAATGGATTAGTCAATAAGTTGCTCAGTGAGGTTGAATAGTTTATCTTTTACTAAAAGTAGTTATTTTAAGGCTTAGCATGCTGTGCTTTATGCATTCGGAGCATTGCTACAAGCATTGCCACACCAGCCAGACGGACATCAGTGACTGCTGCGATTTAAGACAGCATATATGCTACAGTAAAAAAAAAAAATGATTCAAAATGTTTTTGAACACTAGAATGTATCCAGATCCAGTAAACCAAACAACAGACTTATTTTTCAAGCTTCTTTAAAGTGGACTTATCATGAAAATGTGACTTTATCCATGTATAAGTGCTATAATTGGGTCCCCAGTGCTTCTATCAACCTAAAAATGTGAAAAAGATCAACCCAGTAACTTAGTTTTGGTAAACCATTCTCTGCAAGCATGTGAAAAATAGGTCATTAACATTTGGCTCCCCTTGTGATGTCAGAAAGGGATAAAACCACCCCTTAATCTGCACTATCCAACCACAGCACTGCCATTCAGTGCAGAGATCAGCTCATTTGCATGTTAAAGGTCATACCCAAAAACAGCACATTTTTGCTCACACTTACAAAGTGTCAATTTTAACATGCTATAATAAATTATCTGTGGGGTATTTTGAGGTAAAACTTCAAATATGTACTCTTGGGACACCAAAGATTTGTTTGATATCTTTAAAAAGTCTTGTGAAATGTCCCCTTTAAATTGTTCACTGAAAGTGAGAAAATGTAAGGTGAAAAATTACTAAAATTGGTAACACCTAAGAAATTAAACTTTTTCAACAAACATTTTTCAGTGAGTAAATTTAACTTGAATTTTTTTATTTGTTTTAACCTATTAAAAGTAATTTTTAAGTAAATCCAATTTTTCACTTTTTAAAGGTTAAAAAGTCTTTCAGCATGCAAAATTTGGTAACACTTTACAATAAGGTTCATTAGTTAACATGAGTTAATGTATTAACTAACATGAACAAACCATGAGCAATACATTTGTTACAGTATTTATTTATTAATCTTTGTTAATGTTAGTTAAAAGAAATAAAGCTTTTAATTGTTTGTCCCTAACGTTAACAAGATTTTAATAAAGTACTAATTGTTGAAATTAACATTAACAAAGATGAATAAATGCTGTATAACTGCAATTCATTATTAGTTCATGTAAACTAATGTAGTTAACTAATGTTAACTAATGAACCTTATTGTAAAGTGTTACCCAAAATTTCTATGCAGTGTCATTTAGGGCTGGGTATCGATTCAGATGTTCCAGATCGATTCGATTTCGATTCTCGATTAAATTTTCGATTCCGGTTCTCAGGTAGGTTTTTATACTCAATTCTCGATTCAACACTTTGAATATAGATTTAATACACATACTATATTAATAAAAAAGAACAGTGAACAGCAGTTTACAAGTGGGAAATTAATACAAATAAATTTAAAGCCACAACACGTCTTGTTTGCGAAATCTAAAATGCTTCCATTTCTCCGTTCAATGTTTGCGGAAATAAATATGAAAAAGATTGATTCTGCTCTTTGAGAATCGATTTTTAATCGACCACGTTTTAAAAAACGATTAATCAAAAATCAGCCCTAGTGCCCAGCCTATAGTGTCCTTGCGTATATCACCTCCAACTAGATGTTACGTTTTTTTGAAGTGTTGTTTTTTATTTGCACATCACAGATTCTGACAAGTTAACAACGTGATTGCTTTTTTATTTTTTTATTTTTGTACAAAATGTACCAACAATTATGCAAAATTGTCCTATAAAAGGTCACGCTGTGATGTATTAATCATCTGGTCATACATCTTCATGTGATATAAATTCGCAGATCAGAGTTCACCACAATTTTTTTCGCATGAGCTTCCGTTTCCAGTCTGCTGCATTCGTATGCATATGAATGAAAATCAATGGAATGAAAAGTCTAGTGTGACCATGCATCCAACATGACCTCAAAGTTTTACCCCCAAACACAGCTCTTATTTGCACTATAGCAATTCACAAAGCTTTGCAAATCAGTTTGGAATAAAGGTACGAAAAAACTTTGTTCTCAAATCAGCAGATCAGCTTTAAGCAACTGCTCCTGAAATCCAGTCTGAGACTCTATAAATAAGAGCTCACCTGTGAGTAGGAGTTGGGCCCTTTTTTTGTGTTCTCTGCCTGAGACCTGTGAGGTTGAGGAAAAGCCTCGGGTCTGGCTGACTGTGAAAGAGAGTGGAGGAAAGACGTCATGAGCGCTGGGCGAGTGGGCACATGCATACAACCCACATACTCAGTCATCTCTAAAGGCAACTCCATGAGTGTGGGATGCATCTACAGTACTGTATATAACTCTGAGAATCAAATCTCCTAGAAACAAGCCTTGTGTTATTCAACACATCCGATGACTCATGAAGGTCGATGTTCTGAATTAACAGATTTGAACAGACTTTTATTTTTCTATAGATTGCAACGCACGGACCCCTTTCACGGTACTCTCTACGTCACAGTATTCATCTCCTGACTAATGTTCCTCATGACCACCAATGCTAAGTGGGTCTGCGATGACTACCATCAGTCAAAATCACAGACACGTCTAATTTTGAAGACCACATCAATCTTAATCAGTGGTTGGTGCGTCAATAGTGGTGACAGATAACATATGGACAAGATGAAAAGCTCCAGGCCAGATGGGCAATCACTAAAGTTGAAGGCTCTTGAGAAGGCAGGATACAAATACAGGACTTTAGAGGGTGGACATGTGTCATTGCCAACAGTATAAATCAAACAGATTGGCCAAAAGGAGACACATACACGGAATGGTGTCACCCATACACACCTTGGGGATTTGTGTGACTCTCATATGCTTAATCTCCAATGGGATTATCTACAAAGTCTAAAACATACAGTATGACGGTTTGTGGCTCGGCTGTATAGCCTAGGCTGATGTGTTGGGTCTTAACTGCATTCATTCGCATGCATATGGGCTTATAAAGGGCCGTGCATGGTATTCGAGAGTAGATGGACACAAACGTGGCAGCAACAAATGGATGCATTTAGAAAACAAGCTGTAAAAATGTATTACACTTAAGGTTGTGCACGATGAGCCGTGCAATGAGCACCAGGATTTAAAAGACTCATTCAAATATTAACACCTTTAAGTTTCTGTGTGCAGAACTATGGTTTTCTGTTACAATGTGAGTCAGTGTGCAATGCATAGATGTGTAGAGACTTAGTTTCTTACAAGCTAACTAACCATTTACCATGAAAGCTTCTTTTCTCTGGCTTAAGCACACCTGCTCAGGTTAACCTCTGCTAGTCATTTTCACAGCAAAAACACACAAATAACATTCATACCTCTATGAATTATCAACTTTTTACAGATGGTTTGCAATTTTGGAGAATAACTATTAATTTTTAAGATTTAATACATTTAAAAAGGGAATTTTTGTATTACTTTTATGTATAAAATACTGTATGCCATATTATATTCTGTACAATTTAAACTTCCATTTTTTATCCCAGTATAAATGTTGCTGTTTATATCCCACACTCTGGTATGGTACCTTTAAAAATGTATCAGTGTGTACCTTTGAGGTATCAATATGCACCTTTTGTACCTTCTTGTACCTTTTTGTGTGGCTTTTTACTATGTTTGTCACAGAAACAACAAAAATAGAATTTTTAATCCAGTTAAAAACTACTTTGGTCTTAAGAAAACCCCAAACCACACCCATGATAAGAACATAAATGTATGCAATTCTTAACACTCAGCGCCGTTCATAGTATTGCTGACAACAACCCAAGTGGTAATACTTAGACACCAAATATACCCCTACCACAGGGTTCAATGGGTCTATTTGCCATAAATCTATGTCAGAAGATGGACAATATTGATTTCAAAATGCAATTAATCTGTGGGACAAATAGTACAGATGCACATGAAGGTAAGACCATCACCATTGAAACCAATTGGACACATTGAAGCTTAATGTCATCTCTAATATGATGAAATCTAAAGCTTCTGGGACATTCAGTGCGTTGAAACATAAATAAACAAACATTATAAAGTTCTCTAAGACTATTAAATTAGACAAACAAACAAATAACCCAATCAAAGAGATAGATGAATAGAAATAATCTGAGATCGTTACACTATTTGAGGAAAATTCATTGTGCATTTTTATACTAAATATCCTAATATAATAATAAAAACAGTAGGGTGAATTGAGAAAATTTGGGAGATTTAAATAATTTTACCAGTAGGCTACCGTAGTAAAATGTTTTCTCAGGTTACCTTTAAATGCTTATGACTGTTCAATCTGACTAAATCAAGTTACACGAAGTCATTTTAAACGGTTAGGTGCATGTCACTAAATCTGATAATAGCCAGAATAAAACAAAAAAATACAAATTATGAACTAAACTGATGTTAATGTGTATGAAACAAAATCTAAAAAAGTTTTTACAAGGCATAAATATTGAAAATATATGCAAAAGAAGACAAAAATTGTTCTCCTTTACACATACCTTGTTATTAATTTCAGGAAACATCTCGCTTTTTGACACGCGGACATTCACCACATCACAGTCACAAGGCATAAAAAACAAAACAAGGTGTTTGCTAGTAAATCCAACGGGAAACTTTAAATTCCAAAAAGAATCCTTTACCGGAGGTACAAACAGTAGGATGAGAACTTGACGAACTGAAGGTTTTCCCGGTGAGCTTTCGTCAGCAAGAGATTAACGGAAGCTGTCCGTCTGCTCGCGCTCAGATACGCCACCTGTTCAGCTTTACTGACTGGATATAGATTTGTCTACCTATTACTGAACTCATATTGCCATCCTAGACATTACATTCGTAGTCTGCAGCCTCTAACGTTAATAACACAACCGACCCGCGTGAGTGAATGAGTGCTTCAAGCGCTTTGACATCAGCTCGCCTCGCACCGCCTTCCTCACTATCCGTTTACCGCGTGCACTCTTTTTGAGTTTCCATCTGTCAACGAACAATATTGCCATCATTGTCAAAGCCTGCTTAAAAATGTAAGTGAGCAAGCCCTCTTATTCGACCTAAACTGTCATTAAAAGTTACTGTAGTAGGCTAACTCATTTGTTGGAACATTGCGTTGGCAATGGTCATGTGTTCAATCGCAAGCTGACAAAATAATTTGTATAATGCACTGTAAGTCGATTTGAAAATAAGCATTTAAATGTAAGTTAAGTGTGTTTTGATTTGAATGGGAGATAAATAGGGAGGACAAAATACACTGCAGTGAAAGTGCCCCACCACAAATGATTAATCAACTTCTCACTGATCAAATCAAATACGCCCTAGCTTTGATTAGATCAACACACTGATTTTAACTTATATTTGATTTGAGTGCTTATTTTGGCAAAAAATCAATACAGGACATTTATTTTGAGCCTTGGAGGCAGAATGTTACACATTTTCTACAGAAGTTCAGCCAAAAAGGAAATTGTGGTCATTAATTTCTCATTCCCACTTTGTTTTAAATTAGTATTTATTTCTTTGCAAATTTTGCTTTCATTTCATGCAATGAAAGAGTAGTGTTAACGTTCAAACGACTGATGAAAGATTAAACAGAGTTTATGTATGCTGTGTTTTAAGTATAATCTTATACTTCTCCTTAAATTACTTAGAACAAATGAACAAATTAAAACAAATGATACAACTGTTGAAATGCATCAAGAGTATGGAGCTGTACAATTAAAGGGGCCATATCATGAAAATCTGACTTTTTCCATGTATAAGTGCTTCTATCAACTTAGAAAACGTGAAAAAAGATCCACCTAGTAACCTAGTTTTTGTAGACCATTCTCTGCAAATATGTGATAGGTCATTTAAATTTGGCTCCCCTTGTGATGTCAGAAGGGAGCCTTCTGACATGAAGAGAGCGAGAGCGTGAGTATAGACGTTTTCAGCAGCAACAACATACACAAACGGCTTTTGTGGACCAAACTTAACTTCCGGTAGACTTCAACATAGAATCAATAACAACAGAGTCCCTCTAGAGGAGATGACAAGCAAAATAAACCAGTAAATGATCTTAGTTCAAGCTAAAGCATATCAACCATTACACTGACCTATAACTTTGTATACAATGCTAGCTACAGATCTTTGAATTCTTACCTGGCTGTCAAACCTCTCTGCACAGTTGTGATCCATGTCCCCTCATTTTTAGCAAACTAAACTTTTTTCACAAGATATTTGTTCAAGAGGTCAGTTTAGTCGCTAGCCGGACCGATAAACAACCACAGAGCAGATGTTTTAACTTTGGGTCAGACGCCTAAATGCGGCACCGCATGTGCGTCCAATGAAATTTCTATATTCATTTATGGTTAAAATTATGAAAATAGTGAAATCTTTTGAATATGAAATGACTGATGGACAAATGTTTAACAAATTTTTTTTCCATTACTGGCTGTGAAGGAAAGTAAAATAATAATTGTTTTATTCATTTCTACACTGTAAAAAATGCAGAATTTTTGTCAAATAAGCATATATTTTTATGTTACTTTAACTTAAGTTAAACCCAATGGTGGCCAGTGACTTCTTTTTCGAGGGCCCTCGATGCGAAGTTCGTCACAACATGTATGTAGCCCGTCATGTGTGCGGTATGTCATTTTAAAATATGTGTTCTGCGCATCGAGTAATCCTATGTGCATCACGTGTCTTGTCAAAATAAGTGCCTGCTGCAGACGCGTCTAAAGGGTTTATGATAAAAGAGACGCTTGCATTTCCAGATACTCACATAATCTCATGCGTAACCAGCGTTTACTGTTAAGGGAGTGTTTTTAGTGAACGTGAGCGTCTCTTTTATCATAAAGTTTTGACGTGTGTGCATCAGGCACTTATTTTGACAAAACACGTGATGCACATGGTTCACATGACGCAACAAACACATATTTCGAAAACGCAAGCAACACACATGACACTCTGAACACATATTTTGAATTTGCCCTCCTCGGATGAACAGTCACGAGCCGCCACTGGTTAAACCATTTCAACTTGTTTTTATAAGTTATGTAAACTTATCACAGGTCTAAACATAAAATACTAGGTTAAATTGACTCTCATGCTGCTGCATTATTTTTATAGTGTTGATGATAAACCTTAACACAAGTTCCCCATAGACTACCCAGCTCACATGTAATGGCAGAGGTGGAAGCTGTATGCTCTATCTGATACAACGTGACTATTTATCGAACCTCCTTTCTCACATGTCACACTTAGGCGACTATGTTTATATGGATTCACATTCAGGTGATGTAAGTTTTATTCATTTAGTGCTTTTTAAATGCACATTTCATGCACAATAAAATAATGGAGTACTGATTTCTTAATTACATAAGGTCCATTTACTGAGATAATGGTTCAAGGAATATTTCCCAAAAAGACAATTCGGTAATGGCGCAAATAATGAATTTTTATTTTGGGGTTAACTACGTTCAGATTTTTTACATATTACATTAAACCTTTTCCAAGAACGTCAAGGTTGACATCACTGTAACTATGGAAGTCAAATCTTCAACTGTAACGGTGCACGTGTAACATCTTAACATAGCTCGGTCTCGGAAAAGCTTTCCGACTGTAACTAATTACTCCCTTGTGAGAGCAACCTAGACTGCCTACCGAAGCAGAGAGAGAGAGAGAGAGAGAGAGAGAGAGAGAGAGAGAGGTTTGATTATGATTAGTGTTTTTGTTACATAACACTGAGGTGCTCCAGTAATCATGGTGAGCTATGGGATAAACTGAAGTGCTGCTTCAGCACAATAGGGCTCAGAAAGGGGACACACATGACGTCTTTTTGCCAGCCCAACCCTTGTGAGCCAGCCCGCTTCTCGTGTCCATCCCATTCAGGACTCCATATTACAAAAATAACAGCTCTGCTTAAATGAAAGCGGCCATGGAAATCTGTGAGGTAAACACTACTCACATATTCACAGCTGGAAATGATTCATACCTGATTATTTGCAATTTTGCAATTCAGCATCTTACTATGATTTTTGTAATTAACATAACGTGTGAGAACAATATTAAGTTCTCGACCGGCATAGGGAAATGCTGAAGAGAGCCTTTTCAATTCTTTGATCATTTTTTTGACATTATAATTTAAAATGCTTGTCTTAAAGCAAAAGTTCGTCCAAAAATTTAAATCATGAAGCATGCACCGCTCAAAACACCTGACATCAGATTTTATTTTTTGTATTATTGGTCCACATCCACTTCAGCATCTTTAGATATTTCATTATCACATACAAAGTATAACTTAATATAATGAAAGTAAGTAGATTATTGCTCAATACATTTTCTATTAAAGGATTAGTCAATTTTCTTAAAAAAAAAAAAAATTTATTTACCACCATGTCATCCAAAATGTTGATGTCTTTCTTTGTTCAGTCGAGAAAAAAAGAATGTTTTTTGAGGGAAACATTCCAGGATTTTTCCCATTTTAATGGACTTTAATGGACCCCAACACTTAACAGTTTTAATGCAGTTTAAAATTGCAGTTTCAAAACGATCCCAAACGAGGCATAAGGGTCTTATCTAGCGAAACGTTTCTCATGTTTGGCAAGAAAAATAATAAATATGCACTTTTAAACCATAACTTCTCGTCTATCTCCGGTCCTGTGACGCGCCAGCGCGACCTCACATAATACATCACGTCAAGAGGTCACAGATGACGTATGCAAAACTACGCCCCTGTGTTTACAAGTGTGGAGAAAGAGGACCGTTCCGACGTTGTTGTATAAGGAATGATACTAAATAATTTATTTGTGTCAGTTTATTGTTTAAGATGGTCCACAAATGTGCGTTTCATATATGTAACACGTGACCTTTCCACGGCATTACGCAATTACGTGAGGTCGCGCTGGCATGTCACTGGACCAGAGGAAGACGAGAAGTTATGGTTTAAAAGTGCATATTTTTTATGACAATCTCTTCGCTAGATAAGACCCTTATGCCTTGTTTTGGATCATTTGGAGTCCTTTTGAAACTGCAATTTTAAACTGCATTAAAACTGTTAAGTGTTGGGGTCCATTAAAATGAGAAAATCCTGGAATGTTTTCCTCAAAGAACATATTTTCTTCTCGACTGAACAAAGAAAGACATCAATGTTTTAGACAACATAGTGGTGAGTAAATTATCTGGATTTTTTTAAAGAAAATAGACTAATCCTTTAAGCTTTCCTTATTGTAAATACATCCTATCAAAGATGATAAATTATTATTTTGCAATCAAGTCAATCATTTTCAGACGCACTGACTGTGGTACACAAAATGTTTCTTAACATTGATAAGACATTTATTTATCATTCATTAGTACTAATAGAAGCGATGGATACTTTAGGAGATGACATAGCTCCACAAATCTTTACCTCGGGTTGAACCCTCCTATTCCTCTGATTCGGTCTCGTTCCCCAGCAGTTCTGGAGGATCTCAAATCCACAGCAGGATAGCGTTGTCCCTTCTCCACCCATAGCTTCTCCCCATGCCCAAAAAAACTACAGGCCTGAGTTATACCGCATCATATCCACCTGCATGTAAGAAAACTCTGGCGATAACTAGAAACCATCGCGGATTAAGATTAGCCTGTTTGATCTTCAGTTATGCTCCATGGTCAAACCTGAGCCATTTGTTGTAATCTTCCTGCATTCAGCTATGCGAATGAACACTCTCCATACTGTATATAGGTTCAAGTGAAGAGGATATCTTAAGAGAGAGATGTGAGTTGCAGTCACTGATAAAAGGATGGAAATGTGCACAGAGGGAGAGCTTGGTGACGTGTGGAGATGTTCCCACATGGGATCCATCCTGAGCCGGAGATCGAGCTGTGGGGGCTCTCAGCATCATCTTCCTCTTTCTCTATGGGAAGCATCAGGGGAGATCGGATGAGTGATCCCTGACAGCGGAGCTCCATTCAAGGGCAGCCAAAGCAGATTTTGTCGGGGCTTCTGGTTACTCCTCCCTCCCTGAAGCAGTCTCCTGGAGACAGCGCTGGAGATAATTCCTTACATTCCCCCAGGAACCTGACAAACAGTCGCAAAGCACGGAAAAGAAACCTTATCCCTCGGCAGGCACACAGTAGCTTTCCACTGTAACACGTGGACCAATTTGGACAGAGTGGGAAAACAAGTCTTGTCCTTCATAGTGAAGGATAATATTCTGACCATTGCATCTTTGGGGTCTGTGGGGTCTCATTTGTATACACAGATCTCTCAACACCACTAAAAAGAGGACACGTTGGATCGGTCAGGGCGCACTGGCCATCAACTGAAAAATGTAAATGTGTCTACCAAATGTATTTGTTAACATTGTGACTGACTATTGAAAGACATCAATTTAAGAGTGTCACTCTATGCTTATGTAATGGATCTGTTGACATTACACATGGCCACTGGGGTTTTCCATGTGAAGTGGATGTGTTATTATCTACTATCACATGGCTTATAGCAGTCCACATTCACACGATACAGATTTATTACATACTCTTGAATAAAATGAAGCCTGTTTCATTGTGCATAGCTGTTCACTTGGCTTCAATTTCAAAAGCTCGGGTTTGTCAAGACATGGAGGGAATCATTAATGGAATATTAATAAATAGCAGATTTGAGGTAGTGTTGATCTGAAACACGAATACATGGGACGAGTTGCATTCAGTAACATTAATCCCTAACCATAAAGCATAATAGTGCCGCTAACAAAAGTGACTTTAAATCCTGCTGGATAGCAACTGATGTTGGAGATATACAAATCTATATGTTACTAGTTCAATGAGAGATAAACTGACAATGCCTCCATTACTTATACAAGCAACATGAGGAACATTATCTACTGTATATCGAGGTCAGCCGTCTGGGCCAGACCTCACATAGGTTAATCCCTATCAGACACACACACACACCCATACAAAGGGCATGCATGGGACAGGTTGACAATGAAAACATTCAGCATCTATTCACGTTTGGATGGCAAGTACAGCTGACATCTAATTAATCTGAAAAGCTTTGGATTTCGTTTTGGCTTTGACCTAGACTTTGAGTCTTTGAGCACAGGTGCCCTACTGACTAAGCCAACCATTGTGCCAAAGTAACCTCACACTTTTAACAGTGCTATACTTGATACTTTAACCGGTCAAGCTACAGGCTACGAATGATTGAAATTAGTTACACTATACTGTAAACTTTAAAGTGCTGGGTTGTTTCAACCCATGGTTGGGTAACTGAACATTAAAAATCTTAACTGTTGAGTTAAATTAATCAAGAAAACATAAAATGCATCAACACATGCAAAATCTATATTGCAACACTCTTGCGTACATCTGTCTTGTCGTATGGGTTTACCAGAGGACTAAACCCAAGAGATGAGTTGCCTCAATGTTTTGCCTTAATGTTGCTTGGGTGAAGGTAGAAACCTTAAGCCTAAACACTAGGGACTACCTTGTTTTGGTAAAAGGATTTTCCCCTATAGATTAAATATGTATGTTATCTAAAAAATTTAAACGCCTACAAATGTGTTGTTGAAAAACGTAAGCAATTTTAAAATCCAACTTTTTGGATATTTTGCTTTTTAAAGCAATTTATTTATTACAAATTAATTTAAGTGGGCCTTAAATTTAGCTAACTTCACCCGTATGTCAACAAGTCTAATGTGAGCAGACTTAAATGCCCAAAATAATTGACAGACAGATAGCGTTTCTGTTTGGCTTGTTTTCTGCTGAGTCTTTCATGCTGTTTACGGAGTAAAGCGGTTCACTTCAGGAAACCTATTTCAGTAAGATGTCACATTTTAAACTATACTTACGCCATTAAAATAAATAATGATTTACAACAGTCTTATGTCGCAAGCACCCAAATATTTTCAGATAGTGTCAGATTGTTTTTGCATATAAATATGAAGGCACTATTTGCATTCCTTTATACAGCAAACTTAACTGAATACTGTACAGCCCATGGCTTCATAGACACTTTAAAGACTTCTAATACAAAACAATATTCTACTAATTCTACAATTTTTTTTACTGTGAATTACATTACACCTAGTGTCTAACTAAAGATCTAAAAAAAAATCACTACAATCCAAAACTACTATTACACCTGTGAATGCAGTGTGTAGTTTCAAGTTAATGTTTTTTTCACATTGTTTGATCGCCCTTTTCATCGTCTCACCTTATCTACATTGTTTTCTCCCTCTCTTCTCTCTGATTCTGCCCTAGGGCCCATTTCCACCGAAGGCACCTCAACTCAGATGAATCCAAAAAGGTAAAAAAAAATAATGATCCAGTCCTTGTATACTGTATACAACAGCTACGGCATAGGCTGTGATGAGACTGTTTGGATGCTATGGATCTCCTGCTTGTGTGCCCGACGGCTGCTGCTGACATGTTTGACCCAGGCAGGGAAGGAACCTGATGATAGGGCAATGAGTGATGAAGGCAGGTGCAGTCAGGCAATCTGATGTTCATTCTCAGCCAGCTGGCAGGTTTGGTTTTATCATTTGATGCTAGCATTTGCATTCTGTTACCCTTGAGAAACACATTACATAATCCTTTTAATGTCCCGTTCTGTTTAGTGTGACAGTTTATTGTAGGGCTTATCCTTACTTGCCAAGCAGAAACGTATTTATAATAAATGGATAAATGTAAAATGCATTACATAATAACGCATCAACTAGCATGCTACAGTAGGTTTATTTTTACTGCAGTATATATACACACTGCATAGTATGCAAGTTTTCTGATATGTTTTATTTGTCAGAATATAGAGCATACATCGATAATGGAGCAATTATATTAAATGAAAACACATCATCTATGTTAAAAATAGCATCCTACGTTTACTTTTTGAAGTATGTAGTGTAAAAACTACATAGTATGCAAATTTTCGTTATGTCAAAATGTGCAACATCAGGTCAAACAACAATGTAGCATCCACTCTAAAAACAAACAGTCCTAAATAGCACTAAAAGTGGTTCACAGGCTTGTAATCATATAGGGGAACCATTTTTAGTGCCATATACTGTAGCATCTGTGTAGAACCATAATGTGCTATATAGAACCATTCCTGGTGCTATAGTGGTGCTATAACACCCCCATGGTTCTTCATAGGTACTTTATAGGTGCTATATAGCACTAAAAAATGGTTCAACTGTGTTGATATGATTGGTTAAATGTTTGTGACGATGGAAACCAAGGTAAGTTTTAATCAAGGGAATGATCTACCGTATTTTCCAGACTATAAGTCGCACTTTTTTCATATTTTGGCGGGTTCTGGATATTATAGTCAGGTGCGACTTATACGTCAAAATTATTTCATATGAACCAAGAGAAACCATTACCGTCTTCAGCCGCGAGGGTCCGCTTTAATTGAATAACTTGCCTTTCCAGATTAAATGTCTTTTCTTCGACTTGGATTTTTTTTAAATAAACGTGACGTATAGTCCAGTGCAACTTATATATGTTTTTTCCTCTTCAAAAAGCATTTTTGACTGATGCAACTCCAGAGCGACTTATAGTCCGGAAAATACGGTAATTTTACAGAGAAAATGTAGCACTGTAGCAACAGACCAAAAGTTTACTGACTCACAGGTAAGCTGAGAATTGCTACGTCACTGTCTGTGAATCCCTAACATAGCTAGACACACACAGGTGTCAACATCCAGAGGAATGTGATCTCTCTTTGAAACAGACACAACACAGAATATACTGAAACAGTTTGTGCCAAACCACACACTGGTTTAAGTTGATCCAGTGTAGAGAGTAGACAATAACTTAGCAATAAATCTCCCATCTCCACAATTGAAACTAAACCTTGCCAACATTTTATACAAAATGAATTATTTCTGATCAATTTTGGCAGACCATCTTATGTCTTATGGGGTGCATGATCTCTGAAAGCCAATGTTGACATTTGAAATCACCAAAACAAACACACCCCTACCCCAATAGAACCTGGACCTTCTTTTGATAGACCCGCCCCACACATACGCAACCCAGGCAACGATGTTGTTTAGTAGACATGTCCCTGATTGGCTACAAGTGTGTTTTGGTACTAGGCCCGACTCCCTTTTCCAAAGTGTTTCTCACTTGCACCTCGCCTTTAAGGTTTTTAAGTCAACATAAGATCAAAATTCAACCAATTTTCTTCTGCGTGTGACGCATTAGTAACCTGATCCCTGAAACGGGCTTCTGTACAATTCAGAAGTCTGGTATTTCAAGAACCACTTTTTAGAGTGTGTCTCAAAGCTTACACAAGCATCACTAAACACTCAAGATGCATCCTTTTTAAACCAATTCAACAATCACAAAGGATGACATAACCAATCCAGTCTTTCACTATTATACACAGTATGTCATCAAATTAAGCAAGCCCCCCTGGGAAACATTCATGCTTCTAATTCAGTCTGTGATATTCAAGCTATACATCACATGTCAATCCACACCTTAGGAGACACTTATGCGTCGGCTTAGAAACATAATCTTACATTCGTATAATCGTACGCTCCAGATTTAATAGTTTGGTAATACAGATGATGTAACTCTGTGTCCAATGTTACAACTCTGTTAATAGTAAATGTTACCTGATTGAGTTAATTTAGCTTAAAAATATAAGTTGACACAAAATGTTTACACATTTTTGAGTTAACTAAAATTTTTAAGTTGAATTAAATTTTAAGGCTGAACCAACAAATCTTTTTTACAGTGCATGCTCTCTAATAACTGTGAAGTTTACACTAACAATGATACAGCCAGCCTCGTTAAAAAAATCAAGTTACTATAAAGCCTAAATCTGCTCCTTGTGCCTTTCTAGGGTGAGGGGGGCATGCCAGCTGTCCGTAGAGCAAAGGATGAGCCTGTCAACTTAAACAATATAACAGATACAGTAACAGTCACCATATATCACTGTAGATGGTTGAACAAAGGGGAAGACAGGCTGTTGGTTGGTTCGATCACATGTTTAGGGATGTTCCAGGGGGCATCAGTGAAAGCCATAAACGGATAGTCAATAATTCAGAAAGCGCAGTCACAATGTTATTATGAAGATGTTTTGCTGGCTCAGAAACGGGAAACTGTATCACTTATAATTAGGAAATTGTGCCTTACACAATCGTTTCTTATATGAATTTTGTGATATAACAGTCCTATTTTACATTTGTATTGATCAGTAAAGACATGTGGTGCCCCAAGACGTTTGTTGTGATATGTACTTTGATACAATGACACTTTTCTCACAAGAAAAGGAGTGTAGAGGAGAAACTGACAATAAATTACAAAGACATAAAATATAAAAAAAGGAAGGTCAAACAACAATAACAATAGCAATTTTAAGGATGAATATGAGCATGTTTGCAATTAAATAATGAACAATAAAAAGATTAAAAGAGGGTAAAGTGTGTATTTTGCATTAATGTTGTAAAACTTTAATGTGCATATAACTGTACACTGTCAAAAATGATTAAAAAAATGGCCCCTTACTGTCACTGGGGCATTACCCTTTCAAAAAGTACACAATTGCTCCTTAAAAATTAGTACCTCAGAGGTCTATACTGTACCAAAGGGTGCATTTTGTACCTCAAAAGGACATATTGGTACCGAATGTGTATGTCTGTACCTTAATGGTAGGAGCTTTTTAAAGGGCCAATATTATGCAAATATTTAAAAGATGTAAACGTCTTGTGTGTGCCTATGTTTCTGTGAAGTTTCAGCTCAAAATACCTCATAGATCATTTGTAATAGCATATCCAAAAAGCCCCTATTTGGACATGAGCAAAAAAGTGATGTTTCATGCATGTACAGTCTTGTTCAAAATAATAGCAGTACAATGTGACTAACCAGAATAATCAAGGTTTTTAGTATATTTTTTATTGCTACGTGGCAAACAAGTTACCAGTAGGTTCAGTAGATTCTCAGAAAACAAATGAGACCCAGCATTCATGATATGCACGCTCTTAAGGCTGTGCAATTGGGCAATTAGTTGAATTAGTTGAAAGGGGTGTGTTCAAAAAAATAGCAGTGTGGCATTCAATCACTGAGAAATCAATTTTGTGAAGAAACAGGTGTGAATCAGGTGGCCCCTATTTAAGGATGAAGCCAACACTTGTTGAACATGCATTTGAAAGCTGAGGAAAATGAGTCGTTCAAGACATTGTTCAGAAGAACAGCGTACTTTGATTAAAAAGTTGAATATAGGGGAGAACTTATAAAGAGGTGCAAAAAATGATAGGCTGTTCAGCTAAAATGATCTCCAATGCCTTAAAATGGAGAGCAAAACCAGAGAGACGTGGAAGAAAACGGAAGACAACCATCAAAATGGGTAGAAGAATAACCAGAATGGCAAAGGCTCAGCCAATGATCACCTCCAGGATGATCAAAGACAGTCTGGAGTTACCTGTAAATACTGTGACAGTTAGAAGACGTCTGTGTGAAGCTAATCTATTTTCAAGAATCCCCCGCAAAGTCCCTCTGTTAAAAAAAGGCATGTGCAGAAGAGGTTACAATTTGCCAAAGAACACATCAACTGGCCTAAAGAGAAATGGAGGAACATTTTGTGGACTGATGAGAGTAAAATTGTTCTTTTTGGGTCCAAGGGCCACAGGCAGTTTGTGAGACGACCCCCAAACTCTGAATTCAAGCCACAGTACACAGTGAAGACAGTGAAGCATGGAGGTGCAAGCATCATGATATGGGCATGTTTCTCCTACTATGGTGTTGGGCCTATTTATCGCATACCAGGGATCATGGATCAGTTTGCATATGTTAAAATACTTGAAGAGGTCATGTTGCCCTACGCTGAAGAGGACATGCCCTTGAAATGGTTGTTTCAACAAGACAATGACCCAAAACACACTAGTAAACGGGCAAAGTCTTGGTTCCAAACCAACAAAATTTATGTTATGGAGTGGCCAGCCCAATCTCCAGACCTTAATCCAATTGAGAACTTGTGGGGTGATATCAAAAATGCTGTTTCTGAAGCAAAACCAAGAAATGTGAATGAATTGTGGAATGTTGTTAAAGAATCATGGAGTGGAATAACAGCTGAGAGGTGCCACAAGTT
This sequence comes from Paramisgurnus dabryanus, assembly GCF_030506205.2. Lineage (NCBI taxonomy): Eukaryota > Metazoa > Chordata > Actinopteri > Cypriniformes > Cobitidae > Paramisgurnus > Paramisgurnus dabryanus. Next base: position 13,297,945 of record NC_133359.1, on the reverse strand, counting down.
GGTTGACTCCATGCCACACAGATGTCAAGCAGTTTTAAAAAACGGTGGTCATACAACTAAATATTATTTAGTGATTCACAGGATTGCTAAATCCCAGAAAAAAAAATGTTTGTACAAAATAGTTTTGAGTTTGTACAGTCAAAGGTAGACACTGCTATTTTTTTGAACACACCCCTTTCAACTAATTGCCCAATTGCACAGCCTTAAGGGCGATTTATAGTCGTGCGTAGGTCCTACGGCGTAGCAGCGACGGCGTAGGTTCCGCGTCGGTTTTCATTTATACTTGTGCGTCGCCGTCCGCGTCGACGTGCAAAGACACGCGAAACCGCTGGTTGGCAGTAATCACGCGTGTAACCACAGTAGCAGCAGAAGTCGTCACAGAAGAAGAAGCTAAGCAAGTTAACCCACAAACGAAGAAAAAATAGCAACTTGTTGTGTATAATTTGAGAAGACCAGCAATGATGTAAGTAAATAAACAGCGACTTATGTTGCAGTTTTAGTTAAATCACTCCTCGACTTGGCTCATCTTTGTTTTCACCGTCTCAACCGGAAATACCTATGACGCAGTTTTTTTTACCTGACGGGAGGGGTTCTGGTGGACCAATCACAGAGCTTGCGGTCCGCGTAGGTCCGACGCGCTGTTAGGAATTTTGTGAGGTGCGCGTCAGGCTACGCAGAGCTACGCACAGGCTACGGATAGCCTACGGCGTAGCACCTACGCACGACTATAAATCGCCCTTAAAGAGCGTGCATATCATGAATGCTGGGTCTTGTTTGTTTTCTGAGAATCTACTGAACCTACTGGTAACTTGTTTGCCACGTAGCAATAAAAAATATACTAAAAACCTTGATTATTCTGGTTAGTCACATTGTACTGCTATTATTTTGAACAAGACTGTACCTTTAAATGCAAATGAGCTACAGCTTTCGGTTAAAAATAGATTTGATTCCTGTGAATACAGTCTGGGACAATAGTATAGCTGCATTAGTGCTACGATGTGCTTACAAACACAATTAGAAAAGCTTTTGGGTAAAGTTAACCAGTCAGTCATTGGCCGTTGGTGGAGCAAGAAAATATAAACAGCATGTCTAATGAGACTGCTGTGGTTTAATGGAGATTAAATAAGGAGGAGTGGGTGGATTTTTTCATTGTATGGTTGTGTTTACACACTGGCACTGCCAAGACACAATCATGTCCAAACACCTTGTAAATGTGGATTTTGCATTATATAGGCCCTTTAAAAGGGAACTGCCACAGTGACGGGTATAGGGACCTTTTGGACAATTTTTTCTGACAGTGTAAGTATACTATGTACAGGTTGATTATTCTCTAAAAAGTATGTATGTTTTGCTCAAGCAATATTGGCCCAACTGGTGGTGTGAGTTTGGGGCAGGACTTTTTGTTTGCAGAAATGACCTATTTCATCTTTACAATGCTAGTAGTAGTTTAGCAAACAACACTGGCTGGCTTTGTCAGGTAAATCAGTTGTGTATGCAGAAACCTGCTGCTCTCTGGCATAGATTCACCACTGTAACGCTTCTGAGGTGAGGCACGGATAAAGTTCTAGGTTAAGTTCACAGCATTAGATATCAACCAGCAGGTTCCCTTAAGAAACATTATCAGGCGTTGAGTTCATCTCGATAATGATCGTATCATTAAACGCAGTAGGAGATTTGGCTGCAGTCTGGCTGGGACACCAAAGCCAAAATGATCAACATAATCCAAATGAGATGGAACATTTTTATGTTCACCCTGGTTTAAAATTTCTGTTTATGAGCATCGCATGGTCAAAAAACAAGTACAGCTTGCTACGTTACAGTCACACTATTTATTTTCGCAGAACATACCAGCCTTGGTGCGAACAGTTCATCTTTGCACATTGCATTCTAAGAAAAACGTTTTCATAATTTATCATAAAAGTGAAATCAATTTGAACTGAAATTATTATCTTTCAATGCTGATGTTTCCTACCCTGATAGCAAAAAGTCCAGGGTGGTCCGAGCCTATTGCCCTCTCACCTTCATCCAACTACCGTAGCTCCATTCTAGCATATATAAACATTTCTGCAATAACTTACCACAAAAAACCTTTTTGACCTTCCTTTATTTGACAACCCAGTCGATTCCTGATGTTTAAAATCAAGTCTTGCATTCTCTTTCCTTTATTGCACTAAATATTAGTAGCGGCTCGTGAATGCTCATCTGAGGGTCACTAATTCAAAATAAGTGTTCGGAGTGTCATGTGTGTTGCTTGTGTTTTCAAAATTTGTGTTTGTTGTGTCATGTGAACATGTGCATCACGTGTTTTGTCAAAATAAGTGCCTGCTGCACATGCGTCAAACCCGTTTCTTATAAAAGAGACGCTCACGTTCACAAAATACACGCAAGACACTCCCTTAACAGTAAACTCTGATTACCCATGAGATTGAGTATCTGGCAAACGCAAGCGTCTCTTTTATCATAAACCCTTTAGACGCGTCTGCAGCAGGCACTTATTTTGACAAGACACGTGATGCACATAGGATCACTCGATGCGCAGAACACATATTTTGAAATGACGAACCACACACATACATGTTGTGACGAACTTCGCATTGTGGCCCTTCGAAAAAAGAAGTCACTGGCCGCCACTGCTGAATATGCAGTTTTACTTGACCTCGGGTTGCCTTAGGTTGTTTGTCTCTGTATTATTCTGTATTTTATAATAGTGTACTATATTTTGTGCAATGCCTTAGCAGCGGAAAAGGTCATGGGTTCGAACCCAGGGAACACACAAACTGATAAAAATTCATACTTTGTAATGTACTTTTGGATAAAAGCGTCTGCATAAATGTAAATGTTTGCTTACTTAAAATCATCTAATAAATTACTAAACAAACTACTACATAATATCCTCAAACAATCACTCACACAAAATCCTAATAAACATCTGACATTGACAACTAGCTTGGCATAAATCATGCCAGGCTTAATTTAGACAATGTGTAGCTGTAAGTGCAGATGAACGGCATGTTCCTCGCACGAACCGGAGCCAATGATAGCACAGCGCCATATTCAGATGCGGCACAGATAGTGTCTCCCACGCTCAAAGGAATGGTGGGAACACAACACTTTCACTAAAAGAATTAAAATCAGAGGTCAGTCTCTATTCGCTGTAAGTGTTTCCATGGTAGCATAGAAGTGGGCACAAGAGGCTTGAATGCTTCAAGGTCTTTCCTATTCTGATGAAGTGAGCTTCTTTAAAAACAAATGTTCCAATTCGCCTGCCAGCTGACGTATTAGAGAGCATCTTTTTTGACATTGAAAGAAAAGAGACGCATTATCTTGCAGTGGTTGTTTTCTTTCAATTTAACAAAAACTTAAATGAAGTACATGGATGTATATACTGTCAGAATAAATGTTCAAACATTATTCCTAGCTGTCACTTGGCCGGTACACATTTGCACCTAAAGAGTTCATATTAGTGAATATTAGTACCTCAAAGGTAAATTGTTACTAAATGTATACATATCTCTGCACCTAAATGTTACATTTTATAAACCTTTATAAATGATTCTGCCCCTTGGACAACATCTTTTATCATTTTTTCTGTCATTGTTCACAATTTGGTTGCTTCACCAAGTTTCTAAAATCAAAAGAAGGCAAGTTACAATGGCTGTGTCTCATTCTAGGAATTACTTGGAGTGAACTTATAAAAGCACTGAAACTATTGGACAATGGGACTTTCTGGGCAGTGTACTAACTACTCAATTGGTTCTTCACGATTGAGACACATTTTTCCACAGTCAATGACTTCACAGGTCACATCACATTCAATGCTGGATGCTGTGCTCATTGCACGACCGTGTAAAGTTAACAAGGTGCTAAGCAGGCTGGGTGCTGAGGGCTTCGTTTATCTTTCTGCAGTGGAACAGGACAGTCATTAAACAAAATGCCACCAGTGCTCCTATTCACAAGTACATCGAGTGCACTGGTCTCAGTACAGTTCTCAAATACCCACCATGCAATACAAATTTAATGATGGTGTTTTTAAAATAGATGTACAGGGTAGTATATGTTGGTGGAAATAGATGTAAGGCACAAGAACAGTTTTATAGGTGTACCCTTGCGTCACTTGGAATACTAGTGTTAAAGGGGACTTTTCAATTAAGATGTTAAATAAATCTGTGGTGTCCCCATGCGTATGTGAAGTTCTTGCTTAAAATGCCCCACAGATAATTTATTATAGCATGTTAAAATTGCCACTTTGTAGGTGTGAGCAAAAATGTGCCGTTTTTGGATGTGTCCTTTAAAATGCGCAGATTAAGGGGCCGTATTATCCCCTTTTGACATCACAAGGGGCGCCAAATTTCAATGACCTTTTTTTTCACATGTTTGCACAGAATGGTTTAACAAAACTAAGTTACTGGGTTGTTCTTTGTCACATTTTCTAGGTTGATACAAGCACTGGGGACCCAATTATTGCACATGGAAAAGTCAGATTTCAATATATTTCCCCTTTGTGTGTTGTGAGCTAATGCAGTGGTTTTCAAACTGGGGGCCGGGCCCCCTGGGGGGGCCGCTAGATAGTGCCAGGGGGGCCCCGGCTTTATGACATTTTATGAAATACATTAATTTATCATGAATTCTGTGTAATTAAACCTAGAAAAATAAGGCTACTAACCAAAAGCACTACTTTTTGTATAATTTTTTTTTTTTTTTTTTTTTATTAAAATGTTGAGTTTTAGAACAGTTTTTTGTCACATATTTTCTTTGGGGGGCCGCGAAGGAATGCACCGTACACAAGGGGGGCCACACGCTGAAAAAGTTTGGGAACCATTGAGCTAATGGACTACTCCAGTATGAAAGTCATAGAGAAAATGGCTGCAATGAACACAAAAGCCTAGAGATATAATGCATGCTTTTTATTTCAGCCCACGCACACTAAAAATAACTTGACTTTTTCTAAATGAGAGCTTTGATGAAGCGTGAAAGAAGAAAACAATGGAGGTTCATTTATTTAAGCACATTATTCTGTATAATTGCTATAATTTGGATGAAGTCTTACCTATTTTAGCAAAAGATAATTATTCTTATACATTGTAACTACTAGTTTCATCCTTACAGGTTTTCTGAGAAAAAAAACATGAATATGCAACAAGTTCAATGCAATGCAAACTTCCAATTCTTCATTTCTGAATAGTTTGTATTATTTGTGTTTTATTTAAGGATGTTGGCAAGTTTACTACAGTATTTACTGGCTGTGAGTTCGGTTGGAGGTTATACTGCATGCTGCTACTGACACCCACTGGATAAAAGACCACTGGATCTGAACCTTTTTGAGAGCTTGGCATAACAAGAATGATGTATGTTTGCTATGAAAATAACCAAACACCAAGATCTTGATTTTTTTGTTGTCATTGCTTATTTTAATGATTGTTTTTTTCTAATTTTAAAGGAATAGTTCACCCAAAAATGAAAATTCTGTCATAATTTACTCACCCTCATGTTGTTACAAACCTATATACATTTCTTTGTTCTGATGAACAGAAAGGAAGATATGTTGAGAAATGTTAGTAACTAAACCATTCGTGGACCCCATTTACTTCCATAGTATTCTTTCTTCCTACTGTGGAAGTGAATGGGGTCCACGAATGGTTTGGTTACAAACCTTTCTCAAAATATTTTCCTTGTGTTCATCAGAACAACGAAATTTATGCGGATTTGTAACAACCTGAGAGTGAGTAAATGATGACAGAATTTTCATTTTTGGGTGAACTATCCCTTTAAATAGTTTTAGGTCATTTTCAAAGTTTGCTGAGGCCCCCTAGTGGACCCCGGCCTCTGAGTTGAAACAACGTTACATAACAACATAACCCTAAAAATAACTCGAATGACGAATACTAATAAAAACACAAATGTGAAATTTTATTATAAAACTAACTACATTAACAAACTTCAACAACACAATAAAACACCAGAAGCTGTGTAACTGCTTTTGTCCATATACACTTGGTTTAGTATGTTTGGGTCATAGGGAAATTCATTCGTACCATCCTGTACCACATTTACGCTTTTGATGCTTTTATTCAGAATGATTTAAAGTGCATTACAGTATAGTCTATACAATTATCAGTCTGTGTGTTTCCTGCATGAACCCACAACTTTTTGTACTGCTAATGCAATGCACTACCATTGAGGTACAGGAATATTTACATATATTGGCATGTTTGTCTTTATATTGTCCTCACATGGATTTGAAAAGAGACAGTGCTGCACGTGTTTCAGGCTTTAAAAGACAAAGAGCTTGACAAATGTGTCACTCTACCTGTAACAGATACAGCATGCATCTTTAATATGGGTCTTGTTTATGTAACCGAGAACAAATCTTGTATTCACACCTCATGCACCTGGTCAATGACAACATTGTCCCTTTCCTGGATGATAAAGTGACACAAGATATATCAAACTGGTATTGCAGGATCAATGGAAGTTATATTAAAGACTGGACTATACAGTTAAAAAAATAATAATAATAATAATAAATAAATAAATAAATAGCTGACACTGGGACAGTACCCTATTTACATATACATATGTATACATATACATTTAGTACTAATAGGTACCTTTGAGAAAACCAATATCTCTTTAGGTAAAAAGGTTTTTGAAAGGCTAATAATAAAAATCACAAATTTATATAAAAGCAGACACATGTGAATGTGCAAAAATTTTCTCTTGGCATTTTATGAAGTAGCTGCATGCTATTGGCTATTTTTCTTTATTGTTTGGTCCATATTAAAAATTAACCAAAAATTGTTGTTTTGTAATAAAATAAATTATATGATACATTTCATATATTTAATCAACAAATTATCATTCCATATTTTGATGTACGTGATTGATTATTAAAATGTTTATTGATTATGGCCATAGATATCATATAGAAACTAGATGCCCTATTGGCCACTGGGGACTGAGAAATACGGCCGCCATCTTAAACCGGTCGTACTCCTAGTTTCGTTGCGTGGCAGCAGATAAGATGCCAGAGTACTGTGGAGGATTTTCCTGTTCTAATCGGCGGACCATCGTAAATAGACCCCGGGGGATTACTTTTCACAAGTAAGTTTTAACATTAGCGTACTATTGGTTGTATTTTGTGAATAGAATATTACCAGACAATTGAGAATGAGCCAGGATTATTGATATTACTGTACTGAAATCGTAGCCAGCTAATGTTCGCCAGCCGGTGTTCACCCTGCAGGGAGAGGTGGGGTAAAGTAAAGTAATAATTACAAGAGTTTCTCTGTTGTGAGTATTGTGTAAGGCGCTAAATAAATGTGTATTATTATTATTATAAGGTGCTGTTAGCTGCTTGATCCGCCGAGCTTTAACAAGCTGAGATGTCAACAGTCATGCACGTGCGGGAGGATCTGGAACAGAAGATGTTTTCCTTCGTAGAGAGCACATTGCGGAGACCCAGTTTGGAATCGACAACCATCAGTCTGACTTGTTGTCATTGGTTGTGTCTGTGTTTTTAAAGATAAGGCTCCATCATGTTGCCAAACTTACTTCTCTTAAACTACAGAAACCTTATTAAAATATCTTATTTTGCAACTATCTGTTTCTGCATCTTTATCATATTTACAGTGTGTGATTTAAAAAATATCTTATATACTGTATATTGATTGATTGATTGATTTTTACTGTATAGCTTATACATGGTTAAAATAAAGAAAAACATTCTCTAGGACCAAAGTGGTACTCAGCAGTGCCAGCACTCAATTCAAAGGCTTAAAATCCTACAGACCAAATGGATCTGAGGGGAAAGTGTTTTCAGCTGTCGCCTCGAGAGCATCTAGTCTGTCTCAGTTGGGTTCAGGCCGACAGAGTCATTCAGGAAGCTAAAAGAGTTCTGCTGGACAGCTCGGATTTTAGCCAGATATAAGATAAAGAAATCCTGGATGATGTAATTCAACTTGATGTATTTGTTGTAAAGTTCATGGATTACTTGGCATCCACAGCTATCTGTGTGTTTATTGCTTTGTCCAGCATTCTTTTATGGAGCATCCTTTACCGCTGCATGTTTTTGATATCAGATCTTATGCTTCCTTATGCAATGTTACTAAACTCTTCAAATGTTTGAAGGTTACTAAATAATTTTAATGTTATTTTATTCAGACATGTTTTAAGGTGGGAAATATCTTCAATTTGAGTTTGTCTCTATTAATCTTATATCATAGCTGATCACTTTGAATCAGATGTGTTAGATGTTGAAGACATCCTAAACGTGCAGCGGTAAACTGAAGTTTAGGATCTCTTTAGCAATTTTGAACAGTGACGTAAATACTATTCGTTATTAACTCTTAGACCTTTGTGGCTTTATGGATTGTACTGTGAAATGGTAAAGTTTACTTTCTAACTGTTTGTCACAAATGTTTATTTTTTATTGGATTAAGTTGATAAAAAGAACAAAACAACTGCTTTTCATATTTATGTGTGTTTATTATATTTAGTAAAAATATGCATTATATTGAAAATAAAAGGCATCACATTTATTGTAATGCTTTTAAAGCAAAAAAAAAAAAAAAAAACTAACAACAAGAACTAAAAAATAAAATAAAAATACTTTTGTGGTGTAGTATTTACAATGTACATTAATATTATTAACAATATGCTTCACTGACAGAAGAACAAAAAAAACACAATATATCAAATCAATAAATAAATAAAGGTAAAATATTAAAAACATTAAATCTTTCAAACTCAAAATGAATTGAAATTGTATTTATATAGCGCTTTTCACAATTTGTAATTGTTTCAAAGCAGCTTTACATTAATAGAAGCAAGAAAAAACACAGAAAATTCGACAGACAATATAAGTAGCAAAATACAGCGGCTATGAATAAACTTTACAAGCGAGCGTATTAATAATGTAACGTATAGAAGAGGGTGCTATGTAAAGCCAATGTCGGCTGACTCCCCGGGTTGAAAAAACCCCCTAGGAGAAAAACCTCCCAAATTTTTTTGCAAGGAGGGAAAAAAGTCCTAGGAGGGAAAAAACCCTTGGGAGATATTTGTAAACGGATGAGGAGATTAAATAGGTTCCGCTGGTGGTCGTTGGTCAGGCATCGGCTGGGCATCATGTTGAAGGACGGCCAGTAGATCAGTGGTGTGTTGACCTCCACGGCGGCCGGAACTGGGTCTGTTTGTCTCAATGTCCTTGGGTTCGAGGGTATTTTAGTGTAGATTTCCTTGCCAGACTTCTTAATATATTTGATGGTGACGTACAAAAGAGAAATAATCATATGTAAGTCATATATAATGTAGGGTTGGCAAAACAATTTGATAAAGAGCGGTTCTACCTTCATGCCATCAGATTTGCGCGTCCCCTCATCCACTTTAATAAAGGCACCTCTTCCAATCTGTCTTCCCACTTCATAAAGCAATGACATAAAGAAATGAAAAACAATCAGTACAAAATTAACACAAGAATTGTGTCTCACATGAACTCCAATGGCAGTGCTGCTTATAACATAACAGACAAAAATAAATATTCATTTAAAGTATGTGCAGATAATGGAGAGTTGTTCAGTACATAAAATGCTAATCAGCTACTAGCAGAATAAACAAGAAGTTTAGGATCAAGTAAGAGTGAAACCACTTTTAAAAACCTAAATCTTTTTTTAAATAAGCCAATCAGGACAATAAAAAGGAAAAGCACACTTTTCCAATATAAAAGGAAAAACACACTTATTACGATAACTGGGCAGAGATTTGAAACAATAAAATACAGTCGACAAGGGAGAAAATTAAAGCATACAATAAAGAGCAGATCATAATGTATTGCTACAACTCCTTGAAATGCATATCATAAACAGGATTACTAACTAAAGATCTGACTTTGGACAGAGCGCAGCTCTCTGCACGTGCATGAGATTGAGAGAGGCGATAGTTTGCCTCAGCTCGCATGAATCGCATAAAACTGAACAAATACTTAAGGATTACTACTTTTGTTTATGTTTAGACTTCAGACAGATGCTAGATCACGAGCACGTGAGACAGAGAGAAGCACAGCTGCTTATGATGCGCTGGGTTATTTCAGATGCTAGGAGTCCAGGACGCGTGCATTAAGTGCATGTGCGTGCAAGAAGGAATCTTCTCTCTACAAGCTCTCCCACGTAGTGAAGCCCACAACCCCCCCCCCACCCCATGCGAGGAAAAGCACACAATGTGCATGTTCATGTGAAACTATAATAATAATAATAATAATAATAATAATAATAATAATAATAATAATAATAGGCATAGCATTTTTTTGTCTTAAAAAAAGAAGTAAAAATTGAGAAACGAATCGTGACACCCCTAAAATGCATGTATTACAAAACTGGACAGAGATTTGAAAAATAAGGAGAGAAACAGTTGACAAGGGAAAAAAATAAAGCCAACAATAAAGGTCAGAACACAATAACATTATACTCACGATCACCATCGCTTGACCGCAGGCTAGATGAACCTGACCATTCAGCTGCTTCTTGGAAAGCTGTTATGTCCAAAGATGATGAACCAGACTGGCAATAGTCTGGTTCCACAATCTCGCCGGCTCGAGTCCGAAGGGACTATACTGCCTGTGTTTCTCACGAGATGGGTGCAGGTTACACAAACCTGACTGACTAATCAGCATGATCGGTTGAGCATGACGCCCGTGGTCCGTAGACCACATTTAAGATCATCCTCTTCTTGGAAAGGCATGTTTCCAAGGAAAAGAGCTCGCCGGCTCGAGTCCGAAGGGACTATACTGCCTGTGTTTCTTACGAGCTCGTGCAGGTTACACAAACCTGACTGACTAATAAGCATGATCGGTTGAGCATGACGCCCGTGGCAGACAAACCACATTTAAGATCATCCTCTTCTTGGAACGGGCATGTTTCCAAGGAAAAGAGCTCGCCGGCTCGAGTCCGAAGGGACTATACTGCCTGTGTTTCTTACGAGCTCGTGCAGGTTACACAAACCTGACTGACTAATAAGCATGATCGGTTGAGCATGACGCCCGTGGCAGACAAACCACATTTAAGATCATCCTCTTCTTGGAACGGGCATGTTTCCAAGGAAAAGAGCTCGCCGGCTCGAGTCCGAAGGGACTATACTGCCAGTGTTTTATCACGAGCTCGGTGCAGGTAAGAAGAACCCGACTTAAAATCAGCTGATCTGCCGGAGCACATGGGCGATGGTCGAATGGACCATATGATCAGCTGCTTCTTGGAAAGCTGATATATCCAAGGAATGACGAACCTGACCGGCAATAGGGTGGTTCTTAAAAACCCGTTTGCTTAAGACCAGAACCGTTCTACACATCAGCTTCATCTATACGGGCACCTGAGGATCAAAATGGCTCCACTATATCCTCATTTCCACAGCAACAGCAAGCTTTTTTGATAGCCTGCAATGCTCTGCGCAAGAAAGCACGGATTTTCTTCCGGCTTTTTGGTTTTGGTTCTAAAAGACAAAAATAGAAAAGATGAACAACAGATGTTACCACCAGATTAGAGCCCGATCGATAGGGGTTTTTTGGAAACCCATAAATTAATAACACTGGGAAATATATATACAGTCATGTTTATTAATTTATTATATCGATATTTGATGCCACAATATGGATTCTTGTAACGCACGAAGACAGACAATGATCAATCAGCATATCAATTTATTGTCCCACCCTTATTCCTGATCAGAGATCTGTAATTCAAATCTCACTAGCCAATGGGATTAAAGTATGGTTAAGTCCTGCCCACACGAGAGATTTGTGCCAGAATGGCGAATGTAAATTTCTAAACCTTAAAAGAAAACCTTGCTTAGAAAACAGTTAAGACATAATGTGAAACCCGTGTTAGATTTTTGCCTTTGAGTTGTTTTCTTTCGTTCTCATTTTACGTTTGTTTGTTTAATTTAAACAATACTTTTTGGGGTGTCATTATTATGGTGTAATACACTGACCTGGTAAGCTTCTCTCCTCTTCATCTAAAGTCGCTGCAGATGTAGACACAACTGGAAAGATCGGACACAAAGAAGACATTATAAACTTCTCTAAAATCTAACACATTGTTACTTTATAGTTATTATGGTATTGTGAAAAACATTATAAAACCTATTACATAAAAATGTCATACATGTTAATGTTACATGTGTGTTATTCCACAGTTTATTCTTATTGTAAAATTTGGAAAAATTTGTGTTGTAAATTTATATAAATTTATATATATATATATATATATACACACACACACATATTTAATGTGTCATTATAATAGTGTAACAGTGGCTCTCAACTCTGTTCCTCAAGGCCCACTGCTCAGCACATTTTGTATGTCTCTATCATCTGACACAATCAGTTCAGTTCATTGAGATCTCTACTAATGAGCCGATGATTTGAATCATGTGTGTTAAATAAGGGAGACAAACAAAATGTGCAGAGCAGTGGGCCTCCAGGCAAAACCTTGAGAACCACTGGTGTAACAAACTGACCTGCAGGGACCCACTCTTCATCGTCAATTGCCCCGGGAAGGACAAACCTTGTTTCGCAAGCTGCGGGTGCAGAGACGCACAACCTCCGTTGTGAATCTCGTTCACCGCAGCTTGTTACTTCTTTCCCCTGAGCTGGTGTAGACATGGCAGTCTGTCTACCAGCTGGACAGAACAGACAAAAAAAGACATTATAAACTTCTCTGAAATCTAACACATTGTTACTATTGTAACATTATAAAACCCATGACATAATTTTTAATATATGCTAGTGTTATACATTTGTGTTATTCCACACTGTTATTGCGTTTATTCTTCTTGTAAAATGTGGAAAAATAAATAGACTGAGTATTTTAAAATTATATATATTTAATGTGTCATTATAACAGTGTAAGAGACTGACCTGCAGGGACCAACTCATCATCATTAACTATCCCCGGAGGGACAGCCCACATTTCGAAAGCTGCGGGGGCAGAGACGCACAACTTCAGTTGAGCATCTCGCTCCCCACTGCTTTCAACGAGACTTACGAGCCCCTCAGCTGATGAACCCGTGATCTTATCTCGTTCATCAGCTGCACAGACCGGACACAAAGAACACATTTTAAACTTCTTAATACAGTAACAATGTGTTAGATCTCAGTTACTGTGGTATTTTCACAAACATTGTAATAATAGTAATAACAAAAATTTATCACATAAGACATGTATGTGTACCAGTGGTGGCCAGTGACTTCTTTTTCGAGGGCGAACAATGCGAACATGTATTTAGTCCGTCATATATTCGGCACGTCATGTGAACCTATGTGCATCACGCGTCATGTCAAAATACGTGTCTGCTGCAGACGCTTCAAAGGCGTTTGCCAGATACTCGATTAATGTCATTTGTAATCAGAGTTTAGTTTTAAGTTGGTGTCTTGCGAGTATTTTGTGAACGTAAGCGTCTCTTTGTCATAAACCCTTTCGATGCATGTGCAGCAGGCACGTATTTTGAAATGACGCATGATGCACATAGGTTTACATGACGCAACAAACACACATTTTGACATGACGAGCAACACAAGACACACGGAACACATATTTCGGATTTGTGCCCCTCGGAAGAGAAGTCACCGCCCGCTACTTATGCATAAACACAATGTTTTATACATCATCACTATTATTAAATTAATAAACTATGTGAACCATATTTTATTTAATTTAAAAACTTCACATGAAAAACATAATTACATAATACATACAAATGTAAACACCAAAAATACCAAACACCGCCCTCATGCTATGCTAGACCCAAGACAAGTACACAGTAACTTAATGTATGTTTTACTATCTATATAATAAGTTAATGTGTCAAATGTTTTTCATTAAATTTGAGGTTTCATAATAATGATGTGCTGACTGACCTTCAGGGCCACACCAATCTTTCAAAATCTGTAGAAGGGCCCAACGTGCCTCCTCATCCGAGTTTAAACGGGCCCTTCGTGAGGCTTCCATTCTAGTCATGGACATCCTGAGCCTCTCAGTTGATGTAAGCTTTTTCTGTCTAACACCTGGACAGATCAGACATAAAAAACACATTAACAGTTAACATGGTATTTTCACATTGTGGATAAATAGTTGAAGAATTTTATAACTGGCACTTTTTTAATGCAAATGACAGAAGTGGAAAGGGCGCAAGGCTGCGGGAAGCTGACAAATGAGTGTTTATAACATCAGAACACGTTAACAACAAGTTAGCATAGCGTTTATCTGCTTATAGTTACAAGCCTCCATTTAACGGACATAAAACAATGTGCTGTCACTTTAAACCCAGTGTCCTGATCACTATGAATGATTTTTGTGTTCTTATTAGCAGGCCCGGATAAACACAATGTAGTGTTTGCCCTTGAAAGTCACCATGAACCGGAAGTAGTGATGGTCTTGTAACTCTGTATGCATTTATTGCATGTCATTATGCACAATTGATCAAACTTTCACAATAGTTATGAACCAAAGAATCATGCAAACCTCCTTCACTAATTCTAGGCATAAGATCGTTTAAAAGACTCAATTTACAACAAAAGGTACAGAATATGAGCAAAATATAGATGTCCTTCAAATTAGCCATATACATTTCCTATGCTGATCTTAGGTCCGCAGCAGCTAACTATAGTTAGGATTGATTTACACACTGTAATGTCCTTACATTAATGCACCACTAGATGGCACTCAAGCTTCGTGAGCTAGATAAACGTGTGGTGTGTTAAAAGAAGAAAGTCAGTCCTCTTTTCGAGGTTATGAGTGAGATTTATTAAAGTGTGTTTGACTTCATGAGGGGCTACGTAGACCCATCAAACAATGAGCTGAATGTATGGTGACACAAAATGAGGCGTCGTGCAAACCACTGGTGTAACAAACTGACCTGCAGGGACCCCCTCATCTGCTTTCCCCAGAAGGATAAACATTTTGGGATAATATGAGGGTGGAGCGTAGGCCAACTCCCGGTATGTATCTCGTACATACCAGCCTTTTGGCCCCTGCGCTGGTCTAGTAGACATGCTCTCAGTCCATCTACCAACTGGACAGAACAGACAAAAAGAAGACATTATAAACTTCTCTGAAATCTAACACATTGTTACTTTGTTACATTATAAAACCTGTTACATAATATTTAATATATGCTAGTGTTATATATTTGTGTTATTCCACACTGTTATTGCGTTTATTCTTATTGTAAAATGTGGAAAAATATATAGAATGAGTGTTTTAAAATTATATATATTAATGTGTCATTATAATAGTGTAAAGAGACTCATCATCATTAACTGTCCCCGGAGGGACAGCCCACATTTCTAAAGCTGCGGGGGCAGAGACGCACAACCTCCGTTGAGCATCTCGCTCCCCACTGTACACGCTGTAATGTCCTTACATTAATGCACCACTAGATGGCACTCAAGCTTCGTGAGTTAGATGAACGTGTGGTGCGATAAAAGAGGAAAGTCAGTCCTCTTCTCGAGGTTATGAGTGAGATTTATTAAAGTTGTGTTTGGGCTACGTAGACCCATTAAAGAATGAACTGTATGGTGACACAAAATGAGGCGTCGTGCAAATAGCAGTAAAAAAACAGGTCGCGCATTTCGTTTTTTTTTTTTGCCCCGTGCCCCCCCTCCCTTTAAAATAGCCATTCACCTAAACCAAAACTCCGGTGACGTCATTTAATCTTACCACCGATCCCATATATATTTTCATTAGTTCATGCTCAAATATCAAAACAAAGCGCATAACACGGTTCAAAAAAATAATACATTGACGAGAACATCATGGAAGCACTTTGACAAATAAATATGTTTGACAATATCGTCAGTTATTGCGTTTGACAGAAACCGCACCAGACAAAAGCACGCGCGCGACGAGTCCAAAGATAAATCACACTCTGCTTTGTTCATAACAAAACAAATCAGACAAAATAAGGAACGCGTAACATTATAAAATGTAAAGTTTACCTTATTATGACCCTGATTTCATAATTTAGAGACATTATTGAATTAATAACTTAAGTAATGCGTCGAATAATTCATTCACATTCAGTAATGCTAATTAATGCGTCGGTTTCTAAACTTGGAAAAGTTATTACCTCACCTCTGCCATATGATGGCGGGAGGGTCGTGTAAAGAAACAGACATTCGCATCAACCCGTATTTGAAATAGACACAGTTCATATTAAATCAACTACAACAAAACGCCTCATGCATACGAGTCTTTAATTCCACCAACAATACAGGCATATAGCAACGTTCGTCTGTATAGCGCAAAGTAAAGCTACTGAACTTAATTTCCACATAAAGCACCTTAAGTTTTTCCCTTAAGTATGACACTTAAGGGGTAAATTCCCCTTAACTACTGTAAGAGAATAATTAAAGTGTTTTGCATATAATCCCTTAAATGGTTCGCTTAGGTAAAGGTAATCGTAAAGTGTTTCATGACAGCGACCCCGGTTTGTTGTTATAAAATACTATTGTTGCCATGGAGACGCAACAGAAAAAACTTAAGGGTTTTTCTGCAACACCCTTAATTTTAAAGGAAACATAAGGGTGAAATTAAGGGAAAATTACACTTAAGGTGCTTTATGCAACCGGGCAGAAGGTTAATGAGTTAAAGGTAGTTATCCTTCGTAGGTCGCATTTGTAGGCTGCATACGTCATCTAAACCGTCTTTTTGCAGAATATTAACAATTATAAGGTTGGCTATTATTTTCAGTTAATCTTAAATTGTTGTAATATGTTTACGACTTTCGAATGCAATGCTCAGTTAACTTAAATAAACCAGACATGTGCAGCCTGCATATGCGACCTTCGTAAGCTGCAACCTTCGGATGGAGAAAAGGCGTAAATAATATTTACTGACCTGAATGGCTCAATTCCACATCCGGTTCAGCCCGCGGACGGGCGAAGGTTACCCGAGAACCTGAAGGGGCAGAATTCTGCTTTCGCAGAATACCACCCCTGCTGGTCTCGAGATCCTTCAAATCAGACATGATGTTGAAAATGTCTTTAAAAGTCTATTAAATAACTGTCAGCTGTTGCTTGACTAGTCGTTTGAAAGACTTAAGGTAATCGTTTGGTTTTTGATGTCTTTAAAGTCAGGAGAGTAGTAGTGGTGGTTTTCAATAGCTTTCGCTTAGAGATTCACCAGTGTGTGAAGTGAACACGTCAGGGCAGGCCTTTTATATGTTCGGTGACGTCAAACGTTCCATTCGCTTGGCCAATGAGAGACAAATAATTTAAATATAGAACACACACTGTGTACTCGTCTGTATGACAACAAATCATTTGTTATGACGACAGAACATTTATGACGTCTTTGTGTCAATCTTAATCAACTACGTTAAAATATCTTATGTATTATAATATTATGTAAATATTTACATCTATTCATTTCTTTTATATTAAAATACATTTAGATAACCTTCTATGTAAATATATGGTTTTATATTGCAATATATGACCATATATATTTCTTTCTAGTACTTGTCAACATATTATTTTGTTGTTATAAGTAAATCTATTTAAAAATGTATGTGAAAGCCCCTCTAGTATATTTCACATACAGTGTAAACAAATTTCCCACAAATAAAAACCACTCAACACACAGCTTTTGTAAATAATTTAATTTGACCGAAATTTTTATCACACTGCCCCAATAAATCAGTGGGCACTGAAATCAGATTTTACAAACAATGGGGTATACATTTATGCACATAATATATATGTTAAGCACATATATAGTATATCCATTAACTGCACATTAACAACATGAATCCAGCCAGCAACAAATACTAGACTTCAGATATAAAATCAAAGCATAAATTTGGATTGGGGGCAGGCTTATGTCTCCTTTCTCTTTGCCATCTCAGAGTTCATAGCCTATCATAACTGTCCAACAGTTTCCACCTTATGATGTTTTATGAAAGCATCTGCAAAAGAACACAAAAGAGAAGTTAACTTGAAAACATTTAGATTAATCAGTGGTTACTAAGCTGATACTAGTTAATCTGTACCTACGGACAAAAAAAATCCATCAATATATAATAATAATATATTTATATATTATAATAATAAGTATTTACTTCACATTTATATAGGGCAGTAATTCTTAAAGTGTGGTCCCAAACCCCCCAGTGGTCTGCCAAAAGATGACCTAAACTAGGCAAGTGTTTATACAAAATTGTCAATTATTTAAAAAGATTTTTAATGCCCTTGTGAAACTGTGATATCAGTTCTTGCCATTCTGTTTTAATAACGTAAAAATGGATCGGTGGCTAAACCAAAGAGGAGAAAAAAAAAGATCAAGCGTCAACTGAAAGCAGCTAAAATCCACATATCTGTTAGTTCTGTAATTTCAGTGATTTTGGAAATTAAGGGGAACATTTTTTTTCAGCATTTTATTGTTACCATAGTTACAACCATAGACTTCATATACCCACCACCTCAGTTTTAAACTAATGGCTCTTTGGAATGACATTAAGTGGGACCTAGGCTGTTATGTTTAATTGCAGTTTTTTCACATGTGCAGTTTGTTGTTCATATTAAGCTGCAACTCATTTCACATTTACTTTTTGTAATGAAATAAAATTAATATAATAATTTCTGAACATATCATTGCACTTGTGTTTAAAAAATTAGTTTTTGACTTGAAACAGTTTCATATTACACTTTTGTTGTTGTTTTGGAGGCGTGTTAGAGTGGGATTCTGTTAGTTGGTCCTTAGAAAAAAATCTGAAGATAAAGTGGTCCTTGTGCTGAAAAAGTTTGAGAAACACTGATATAGGGCTAGGTATCATTAAAACATTTTCAATGCAGTAGAAAATGCACGCTCTGAGGGTGTGGATGATGCTTGCACACAGAGATACCCTGTAGCCATATCAAAAACAGCATTGGCCTTGTCCTTCATGTCACACCACCAGGGTTACTGGACTCGCTGAGAACTGAGGAGATGGAAGTAATCTGTAGTGCCTTATCAGTGCTGGTGGTCTCTTTTCTTACTTTATTTCCATGTTCTCTACAGCAAACAGCTTCTCGAGGGCAGAGAGCTTTGGCCTCTTCTGTGAACAAATAGGTCAGGAAATAAAGAAAAATATAAATCACTATTGAGGTACATGCAAACATGCAGTTCATTTTGCACTAATAATTAAATGGGGAAAAAACAGAATGCCTTTATATTTTCTTACCACTGTTTCACTGGCAGATGCACAGATGTCTTCATCAGATATGCAGTCATCTTGGTCTTCTGCTCTCTCTTTAAGCCCCTGATTCATCTGCTGGCCCTGAGCCTGTATGGAATAGAATATGAGGGTCATGTATATTGATATCGACAATCGAAGAGAAGTAGATAACTAATAATGGTTAACACCTGTTCATTTATATCAGCTCCTCCTCCAGTCTGTACCACACTTCATCTGACACTTTTGACTTGAATCTGGCATCCAACGCTGTGCCCTCCTCCAAAAACTGTCTGACGCTGTCAACCTGCAAGTAAGACTAAAACATAGTATGAGTCCCTAAATAATCCTAATTAAAAACAAGTGAGAATATGATTACACTGAACACCTGGTATCTGTTTGAGAGGTCATTCCAGATAGTGTCCTTAAAGGAGGGGTTTAACGCCATTTCATGCATTTTGACTTATTGACATCGTTTAAAAGTTGTAATCCTCAGGCTAAACTAATGCATAATGTCAAAAAAGCCATTGAGCATGTGACAAGAGTATTTCTGGGCCAATGGCTGCATCTGACTGTAAGCCAAGGTTATGTAAAAAACAGTTTTTATTTAAGCTTTATTTACTTTGATGTATCAGCTGTTGGATTAGAATTCAAAGGCTGTGTGTACTCATAACTCTTTAGCTCCGCCCACTGTACGCCTTCAAGAGATCATCTTTTCCGGAAAAAAAAACCTGGAAAAGGTGTTCTGTCTTTTATGAATCTGACAACACGAAAGACTCTTTGGAAATATGAAGGATGAAATACTACTCTATAGATAACCAAGATTAACATGGGAGTGGCAGAAATCGTGTGTGTTATGTGATCTTTAATGGTCTTTGTGAAGGAGTTCTCATCATTAACTGTAAAGTGGTGACAGCCAATAAGACCAGAATTGTGTGTGTTCCCATAGCTCTGATGGGAGAGGGCTCAATTTCCAAGAAAAATGTATGGATTGAAAACTTGATGTGACAACAAAAGGTTAGGACTGAAATGATCTGGCTTTGACTAGGTACATTTACGCATTTGGCGGATGCTTATCCAAAATGGCCTATGGTGAATTATAAGGTATACATTTTTATCACCATGTGTGTTCCCTGGGTTCGAACACTTGTCCTTTTGCACTGCTAATGCAATGTTTTACCACTAAGCTCTACAGATACAATTAATGATTTTGTATATAAATGTTATACAGACCTGAAAGCCAGAAACCATGTCTGGAGTGAGCTTGTGCTTGTGTCCCAAGTCTCCTGCTTCTTTAGCTTTGATGAAATAGGATCTTTCCATCTTCGTCATGATCAGTCCTTCCCAATCCTGGTCCTCAAGTACCCCTTTCCAGAAAGTTGTAGATGTCTCCTTATTTAAAACAACCAATCAGCCTCCTTCCAGAATGGTTAACTGGTCTCCCTAACAAGCTGTTGAGTTGAATCAAGTGTTTTAAATAAGGAGTCATATAAAACTTTCTAGGAGGGGGTACTCAAGGACCAGGATTTAGAAACACTGCTCTAGATGAAAGTTTAGGTGGATCTGGCATCCGACATCATAACGATCCTTTTAGCCACTTCTTTACTGGCTCTGTGAAACTTCTCCTCCACCATCTGAGAACCCAAAGTTTAAGTCAGCATAACAGCGTAATGAAAGACTTTCAGCATTTGACATCAACGTACTGCGAGACCACACTTCACCATATGCTCTTAATTCGCTCTCATAGTATTTGTATTTAATAAGATCGCCCTGCGTAGGGTCTTGTTTTTATTCATAGATAAAAAAATGTATAGCGGCTGGTTCTCAAACTGATCTGTCAAGAAAACCATGCACGAACGAGAGACACATGCACGCAGAAAAGAGTCCTCGTGAGCGCACCTCTGCAGTGTTGCGTGCAAAGGCTCGGAGGACACATTATGGTAAAAAATCATAATCCTAATTATTTTAAAGGATTACTTAATGGTTGTAAAAACGTGCATTTATACACACATACAATTCAATGCATTTGTGTAGTGTTGTTGCAGAAGGCTACACGTGTCAAAGCAGTGGTATATTTCACCCAAAAATCTCACCTGTACTGACTATCATGTTGTTACAAACCTGTATCAATTTGTTCGTACTGATAAACACGAATTAAGATATTTCGAGAAATGTTCATAATCAAACCATTCACGAGCCCCATTCACTTCCATAGTATTATTTTATCCTACTATAGAAGTGAATGGGTTTCACAAATTGTTGATTACGGACATTTCTCAAAATATCTTCATTCGTGTTCATCAGAAAAATGTATACAGGTTTGTAACAACCTGAGATTGAGTAAATGATGACAGAATTTTCATTTGTGGGTGAACTGTCCCGTTATACATGAGGGACTGTTTTGCTTTAGCTCGCTTGAAATGCATATATCTTTAACAAACATAAACAAGATTACTACCTAGTGATAGGACTTTGGACAGATGCGAGAGCACAAAGTGATGTACATGTGGTCTAAACATAGAGAAACTTAATTCACCAATCCTTTTTCAAATACTCAAATATTTCAATGAAGTAAATTTTGGATAAAGACTTTTGTTTTCTTGTAGCTCGAATGGAAGAACAGAGCATTGCATTAGCAGTAAAAATGACATGGGTTTAATCTGTGTGTTAGATTACATTTAAGAGCATCGCTCCTTCCCCGCCTGATGTTCTGCAGTTTTTCCTCCTCAAGACAATCACTGCCATGTTTTAACCACTCCTTAACAGTCTCAGGTTTTGTGCTTAAAGAAACCAAACAGTTAACACACACATTCAAATAATTAATTCAAGGTTAAATGTAGATCAATTACTTAACCCAAAAATGAAAGACAGAACCGTTCTTACACTCAAGATCCCTGTAAGTCTGGTCACCAGAGCATCTTTTAGAAGATAAGGTGCTTGACTTTCCTGTACTAGATAACTTTCATGACTCCTGGGTAACGCATTTTTCCAAACCTGTGATAAGAACATAGAGAACTCATTAAAAAGACATTTGTTAGGAAATTTAAGTTTTATAAAAATACTATATTTTAGCTCCCCAAGATGGAGGCATCTCAATCACTTTCTGTTCTTCAGTATCATCCTTTACAGGGAAAAATAGGTGGTTACTTATAAGCAAACTGAGCAAAAATATCAGACAAATATCAGAATTTTGTTAAAGGTCAATTAATACTTAGAAAAAGTCAGTTTTCTTTTTTCTTCACACTGAAAGTGAGAGCGCATCTGTGGGTGGAGCTACAAACCAAATACTGTATTTTCCGGACCGTAAGTAGCTCCGGAGTATAAGTCACATCAGTCAAAAATGTGTTTTGAAAAGTCCCACTGGACTATATGTTGCGTTTATTTAGAAAATGATTTCCAAATGATTTCACATCACCCGCTGCTGCTATCTCCTCCTCGCGTACCTTAAAGCTTGGTTGTACTCGCGTTGCTGACATGCTGCTCTTGCTCTCAGCTGTTGTTGCTGTGCGTTAGGAAACGTAAATGCACCATACGTCATCACGTCGCTATATCATTGATATGACATTTTTTATCATGTAAAAAATTATAACGGCATTATCGTGAACGGTATGCTATGGCACACCCCTACCGACTAGCTCGATTCTAGTGACAGCAGTGGCCGTTCACCCCTCACTCAAGTGCAGAAGTTTAAGGCTTAATATAATTTAAACAGATTAGTTAGAAAAAAATTCAACCCCCTCACAGTTGTCATGAAGGGCAAAATTAGCTGTACAGACCAAAAACACTTTTTGTACCAGGCTGTAAAGTTGGCCATTTTTCAGAATGGAGGTCTATTGACTCCCTTTTGGAGCCAGCCTCAAGCGGCCAATCGATGAATTGCAGTTTAAGTCACTTCCGTATTGGCTTCATCAGAGAGATCGGAAGGTTGCCCCTAGCTCCAGGCTGCGTCCGAAAACTCTAAATTGCTGCCTTCTGAGGCAGCTTTCCAAGGCAGGAAGGCATCAAGGCATGTCGGAATTCAATGTTAGGGTTACTTCCTGTCTCCTGAGATACCTATGCGTGGGCGTACAATAAGAATGTGATTGGTCGAGTCTGGTCAAGTTCGAAAAAATAAAATGGCGGCCAAGGAAGCGACTTAATTTACACTTGATCATTGTTCGATCCATTTATCCCCGTACTATTGCTGTGAATCCTTACGACCGCGTCCCCTAAAATGGCCGCCGCTACCCAGAATGCAATGCGAGCTAAAATTTTATCCCGAAACCGTGTGAGAATAAAACTTTATTAAAAATGCTGTTGTTATCATTTATAATTGTATTTGACAACAACACAAACTAAATATATACAAATATGTAATTATATAGTGCATTTCTGCATCTGCAGTTTAATTTAATATGACAAAGCTAATCTGTCCGTATAAATCCAAGCAATTTTGGTGCGGGGATGTCGCGTCATCTGCTTACTCACCGCAAAATGCTGTATATAACGTCATTTTGTTTGTTTGTTTGTATCTATGTATGTTGTTGTTGTGATTCGTTTTCATACATAATGAAACGTTTTTATTTTCTGAGCAAACAAGATGGTGGCCCCCGGGGACTTGGTGCCCAAAGCAAACTGTGTTTTGATGCTTGTCAGAGTCATGTTAATAAAAAACGGAGTAAGTTACATACCTTTGAATTGAAATATGACCCTCAGTCGCAGGCCTTGAGAAAATACTCCTACATAGCAAGGCACACGCAATTGACCCCATTTCTCACGCTCTTACGACCAAATCCATTTTTTCACGCAGGCTCGTGCCCACCATTAAGATCCCCGTGGTGTGTTATAGCAATCACTATTGGAATAATAACGGCCTAATATATAATTGTAAATACTGTGCAACGCCTATTTCTATGTCTGCCTCAATCAGCAGTCTACTTGTCAAAAGCAAAATGATGCGATAGCCAATCAAATCAAAGAAGGTGGAGTTGTTTACAGTAGCCGGAGCGCGAGCTACAAACTACAGAGCGAGTACACGTCTGCGCGATGTTTCTGATTGTTAGCGGTGGTGAAAGTGCAACACACGATGTAAGTAACTAAACCAGTTAGATTTAAGGGTTTCAAGCGTACCTTTACTTTTTACTGAGAAGAACCACCTCACCACTTCTCATGTTGCTTGTATTTTACCGTAAAGAATTAAAGGGGCTGCGCAGACCGTTCCGACCGTTGTCAGACCATTATGACATCAGAGTACCGCGAGAGTATGTCGCAATGTTAAAAAATGGTCCGCCTTTACCATTTCTCTCGCGGTACTCTGACGTCATAAGCCGGCACGGTCTGCGCAGCACCATATAAACAGGGGCGATTCCAGGATTTTATAAATGGGGGGGCACAGGGGGGACCAAGAACCAGTCAGGGGGGGCCAATCAAAAAATTCAAATGAAAATAAATACTGGTTTAGAAAATATTAAGCATGGTTCTTGTGCAATGCCACGTGCTCTAATATAGATGGTATTAATTTTTTGTATTTTGCGTGGATTAAACAACAGTTCTGTTCCAGAATAGTTCACTTTAAATAAATTGTCATAATTTACTCATCCTAAAGTTATTTCACACCTGTATGAGTTTTTCTTCTGCTGAACACAAAATAAAATATTTTGAAGAATCTTAGTAGCCAGAAAGTTGATGAACCCCATTGACTGCATGTTATTTTGTTCCTACATATAAAGTCAATGGAATCCATCAACTGATTTTGGTTACAGACATTCTTAACTCTTTTCTTTTTTGTGTTCAGCAGAAGAAAGAAACTCATACAGGTTTGAAACAAGTTTATGTATATGACCATTTAAATTAAGTGAACTGTTCCTTTAAGTACATTGCGTGTAGCTGGTATTAGTTAACATTCTGACATATCAGGATTTTGTTTTTCTACTCTGTCTGATCTGACTTTCATTGTTTATTAGCCTATATTGTATTTTAACACAACTGAATGCTATTTTTTACATATTATCTGTTCTGTTGTCAGACAACAAGAAAGAGTTTAAGCTAGTGACTAACACGACCCAATAACACCTCGTGTTTAATCCAACCAGCTGTTACTTTATACTGCTAAAATCCTAATTTAAATGTGACATTGTCTGATACAATTTACATTGAAGAGCTGATACGAGGTGATTTCGGATTACCTGTGTGTCTCATGCAAGGTTGCTCTTCTCATCGGATTGTGTTTATGAGCGCTTTTAATTTTAAATGCGAGTGATAGTTTTATTGTAGATCGCGCATAGCAATTCAGCGCAAATTCAAAAATATCAGAGAATACTGTTAAGCGTGCGCGCGCATACCGCACCATAGGGAGGGAGAGAGAGAGCTCGTACACAGAGAACTGGTGTTTGTGTGTGTGGGGGAAAACACTAACCTTTCGTTAAGTCATAACACTCGATCAACCGTATTCTCTGTCAGTAACATCTGTTGGCTGTTAACTTTTACGTGAAAAGACAACAGAGGAACCCAGGTGGAAACACCGCCAACTTTTAACTCCTTCACTCAGTTTTAGAGAGGCACTGTCGAGGTTCCGCACGCAGCAGTGAGAAAGCGTGCACGCGAGAGAGAGAGAGAGAGAGGCGCTGCTGAGCGCTTGCAAAAGCACATGAAGCCGTTTTAAATAGTAAAATAAAATGTAAATGGTAATCATGGAAAATCTTTTTTATTTGTGCCAGTGTTGAGTCTGTGGCGGCTGTTGAGTCTGTGGCGGGGCGCCCTCCTTCTCGTTTGCACGAGTCTCAAATCAAACAGTGATTGACAACTGGTCCAATTGTGCGGTGGGTGTCGTGGTGTCTTTTTCCTCTTGTTTTAAAAACGCGCAACTACTGTGCTCGCTTCGCCTTCGCGTTCGAGCGAGTCAATTCCCTTGTGAAAAAAAAGTGTGCTTAAGTGTACTTTTATAAAGTGTACTTATTACATAAATAATACACTTTAAGTATATACACTTAAGTGTGAATTAAATGCAATCTTTTCGGCGCACTGAATGCACATTAAGTGTAATTAATTTAACATATATCATATATTAAGTTGAAATAAAATGTAATAAGTTGCCATTAAGAGTGATTTTTTGGAACAACTTAATTGGTACTTTATTACAACTTTATATCTACTTTCATAATTGCTTCGTGTTTTTAAAATATACTTAAAGTGCACTACACAATATAAAGACATGAAATTAATGTGATTTAAAATGCAATTTAATGTCTGTTAACAATACTCTTAAGTGTGAATTAAATGCAATCTTTTCGGCGCACTGAATGCACATTAAGTGTAATTAATTTCACATATATCATATATTAAGTTGAAATAAAATGTAATAAGTTGCCATTAAGAGTGATTTTTTGGAACAACTTAATTGGTACTTTATTACAACTTTATATCTACTTTCATAATTGCTTCTAGTGTTTTTAGAATATACTTAACTCTTTCACCGCCAGCGTTTTTAAAAAAAGTTGCCAGCCAGCGCCAGCGTTTTTCATGATTTTCACCAAAGTTTAATGCCTTCCAGAAAATGTTCTTCTTTAAATATATAAACATACAATATACCAAATGAAAGAACAGACCCTCTGCTTTCAAACAAAAAAAACCGTTTCATCCTACCTTTAGTGGTTCTTTTGCAATCAGCTTTTGAATATGGGTAGGTTTAATGCAAAAACACCATATTTTGAGCAAAAAGCAAAAATAATTCCATATTTGTGACGGACTTTTCATAGAGATCCCATTCAGAGCGATCTTTAAAACAGACATGGACATGCAGCAGCTTGCCATAGGGCAATACTTCCGGTTTTAAAAAGTTGCGGAAGGGCGCCACCTGGTGGATAATAGGTATTGCGGAAAGACGGAAAATCTCGTCATTGGCGGGGAAGCGTTTTCTCTTAATTGACGAGATATCTCGTCAATGGCGGGGAAAGAGTTAAAGTGCACTGTTCAATCTACTGTCAGGCAATTAATGTGAAATTAAAAATAAGTTAATGTATATTAACAGTACATTTAATTACTCATTAAATGTAATGTTTCAAATACAAGTTTGCCAAATAAATTCCAATATATAAAATTAAATGCAATTAGTTGAACTGGGATTTCAGTGCAGTGAAGTGATTTCATTGCATCTTTCTACAGTATGTACTTTAACTACTTCTATTGTATGTGAAATATGGTTATGTACTTCTCAAAATACTGAAAAACAAATCTAGTTAATTAAATATGTATTCATTTCAGTTTAATGCATTGCAAACAAACAAAAACCACAATGCTTACACTGACAATAAAACAGTTTGGTAGTCAAATTATGAATCAGATTTTTTGTTTTGCAAAAGTACATTTAATAAATTAATTATGAGTTGTATATGTCCAAACAAAATAAAACTCATTTTAATATTTTTAAATTGGAATCAAACAAACAACTATCAATATTGAATAATGACATCCCTTAGAAAAAAATAAACTCAGTTATAATTTTTTTTACATTTTAACAGACAACTAAAAAAGAACTGCATGAACTTTAAATTAACAAGTCTTTGGTAGGTCACATCAGTCTAATGATCATTTATTAAATGTGTTTAGAAATATTGCCATGAAAGTGTACTTTCTTTATGTAGCGGGTATTAACTCACTTACTTATGGACCAGGCATAATAATAAGATCAGAAGGGTGCACCGTACGAAGGAGGAGGTAGCAGTGATAGTGAGCAACAAGCAGAGACAGAAGGTAAGTTGATTAATAAATTATTTTACTTTGAGTATTGAGAAACCTCTCTTTTTCTTTCCTTAATCACAAAAAAAAAAATAGTAAACAACAATGAAAATACAATTAAAGGACAAGTTCGGTATTTTAGACTTAAAGCCCTGTTTTCAGATTGTTTATGGTCAAATAGAATGGTTTTGACTGAAATTTCGACATTTTCGGCTGCCCTGAGAATTTTCGCGTGTTTGTGTTTCAGCTCAGACCTCTACAATGGGTTTATAGGTGCACTGGAACAATACTTCCTAAAATGCATTAAACTTTCGTTTACAAAGACGTGAAACTCACCGAGTGGTCAGGGGTGTTCACTGATATGCTCACACAAAAATCGCTGCAAAAGATGCTTTCCAACAGCTGTTTTAGCATTCGTTGTTAACTTGTGGACCTATTTCCCCAAACGCCTCACACCCGTACATTCTTCCGCTTAGAGCTTGAATAATAAACACTCCAGCCCAGGTGGTGGCGCTAATCCGCCTTTGCCAATTGCAAGAATAGAAAGTTCCCGGCGCGGAGTAATACCGTACCTCACAGGACGTCTGATACAGTCAATGGAGTTGGTAAAAACTACGATAAAACCTGTTGGAATGCGTCTTTTGGAGCGATTTTTGTGTGAGCATACCAGTGAACACCCCTGACCACTCGGTGAGTTTCACGTCTTTGTAAACGAAAGTTTAATGCATTTTAGGAAGGATTGTTCCAGTGCACCTATAAACCCATTGTAGAAGTCTGAGCTGAAACACAAACACGCGAAAATTCTCAGGGCAGCCGAAAATGTCGAAATTTCAGTCAAAACCATTCTATTTGACCATAAACAATCTGAAAACAGGGCTTTAAGTCTAAAATACCGAACTTGTCCTTTAACTATATATACTATGGGTTCACCCTCTAAATTACTTCTCATTTACAGAAATCACAGTCACAATCAATGTACAAAGATGGTACAAATTATATATGTAACACACTGAAATCAGTATTCAAGTTCAAAGTTCTTATCATTTGGAGTATTGGTCAGTCTTAAATTATCAGAATTGTGCTTCTGAAATGTTTCAGTTCAATAAAGTAAACAAACAAAATAAGGAAACAGTTTCTGAAATGTATCCTCTTACTTGTCTGAAGAAAAATATTTAAAATAGAAAATTGTCCTTTCCTCTAGATTCGTGATCCAATCAGGTCGAAATGGGAGGCTCGCCATCAATTAGGAAAATCCAGCTCAAGGAATGTTCATA
Source organism: Paramisgurnus dabryanus (assembly GCF_030506205.2). Lineage (NCBI taxonomy): Eukaryota > Metazoa > Chordata > Actinopteri > Cypriniformes > Cobitidae > Paramisgurnus > Paramisgurnus dabryanus. Next base: position 13,268,765 of record NC_133359.1, on the reverse strand, counting down.
CGAAAGGAAAAAACATTCAATATTGTGTATCAATAATGATTAACAATTATACATAATACAGGAAACAAATAAAATACATACATAAGTGCCATCATCATAATAAATGACAATTTAGACAAATACCTGTCCATTCACGTGTTTCTCTCTCTTTTTGTCTTTCACAGGCACGTGCAACCAAAATGGCGTCAGCGAACAGCAGTGAACACAACGCACCATCAGGGGGGCAGGGTTTCATATTTTATTGAAGCAGCCCTGGGCACGGCCATTAGCTAGCGGACCCCCACCTGCTCTTAGCATTCCATTGACTCCCATTCATTTTGGCGTCACTTTGACAGTGAATAACTTTACATCTGAGGCGTTTAAAGACTCAATTTGTGCATCAATTATTTCTAAAGAAACACGAAAATGTATAAAAGGCTCCATTACCTTGTATCTTACGTTATGGCCCAGTAGAAGCAGTTTTAGTAAAACTATGCTAACGATTGCGTCATAACCACGCGACTCTCTGTCGCACAGTAGAGAAATTACCGTATGGACAGGAGGAGAAGCGCATGTAGAACATGGCGTACTGGCGTTAAACTTTAAAATAAATAAATACTATGCAAAACGACAAAGTAATTAATCAGAATAGTAAATATACTTAATACAAAATGTACTCCTGTTCACGCTCGCCGTTTCTGCAAGATTCGGTGGGTGATTCAGATTTCTCTTGGCACAGCTATTAGAAGACTTACAATTCTCAGACAGGTTGCCCACGTCACCAAGCTCAGTTTGAGTCTGCGCAGTACGCTCGACCCCCCGGAAGTGTGAGCTTCTAAATGGCTTCACTTGTCTCCGTTGAATCCAACGGGGTCGCTGTGTCCATTTCTTTTACTGTCTATGCGCACCATGTGGTTTTACATAAATCACACTGCAATGAACAATCCAACCCATATAACATCACAATATAACACTATTTTGTCTCGTATGGATTAAACAAATAAAATGATATGACATTTAAAGTGTTGACATTCGTTTTTATGGCTAATTATAACATTGGTAGTTATAACAAACTCACCAGGTCAAAATGAAAGCTCAAAAAGTGCTCAATCCACACAATCACGCTGTATCATTGAATATATGCAAGTTAAATTCTGATCTCTTCAGTTTATATGAACTTAAGAGTCATATTTAATCAAATTAAACACTCTCGCGTTAGATCGAGTGTCTATGTCGCTCTGCATCTCTCCTCTGAACTGAGACGCGAGCCGAAAGCAAAAAAAGGGGCGGAGCTTACAATTAAACACTCCGATTGGTTTACTCATTTCAGATTTATAATTCAGATTGAATTATTCACATGTATTTCCTCATTTATAAAATAAATGTAGATGTATGAATAGTCTCTATTATATTTAAGCACACTTTTAAAATAATAATATTTAATTATTTAACCAGGGTTACATTTAAGTAAAACTAAATTAGACAAAGTGCATTTTTAAAAAGTGTAATTAGGTATGTTAAGAAATATTGTGATGAAAGTGTACTTACTATAAGTTAAGCTTAATTAGACAGTATTAAAAAGTGCATTTTTAAAAGTCCACTTAAGTGTGTTTATAAATATTATGTTGAAAGTGTACTTAATATAATTTAAAATTAATTAGATATTATTACAAAGTGCATTTTTAAAAAGTGTCCTTAAGTGTGTTAGTGAAATATTATTATGAAAGTGTACTTAATAAAAGTTGAAATTAATTAGATATTATTACAAAGTGCATTTTTAAAAGTGCACTTAAGTGTGTTTATAAATATTATAATGAAAGTGTACTTACTATAATTTAAAATTAATTAGATATTATTACAAAGTGCATTTTTAAAAAGTGTCCTTAAGTGTGTTAGTGAAATATTATTATGAAAGTGTACTTACTAAAAGTTGAAATTAATTAGATATTATTACAAAGTGCATTTTTAAAAGTGCACTGAAGTGTGTTTATAAATATTATAATGAAAGTGTACTTACTATAAGTTCAAATTAATTAGATATTATTACAAAGTGCATTTTTAAAAGTGCACTTAAGTGTGTTTATAAATATTATGATGAAAGTGTACTTTCTTTAAATTAAGCTTAATTAGACATTATTAAAAAGTACATTTTTAAAAGTGCACTTAAGTGTGTTTATAAATATTATGATGAAAGTGTACTTAATATAAGTTAAAATTAAATACATATTCTTACAAAGTGCAGTTGTAAAAAGTGCACTTAAGTGTGTTAATAAATAGTGTCATTAAAGTGTATTCAATTTAATTACGCTTAAGTGGTCTTTAATTTATATTAATTTATATTTTTAGCAAGTGCACTTCTCAAAAAGTATACTTTTATTATTTTAAGTACACAAAAAGTATGCTTTCAATACACTTAAGTACGCTAATTTTTCACAAGGGAAATCAAACAGTGATTGACAACTGGTCCAATGGTATGGTGGGTGTCTGACAACTGGTCCAATGGTGTGATGGGTGTCATGGTATCTCTTTCCTCCTGTTTTAAAAACGAGCAACTACTCTGCTCGCTTCGTCTTCGCGTTCGCACGAGTCTCAAATCAAACAGTGATTGACAGCTCTCTGGTCCAATGGTGCGGTGGGAATTTTCAGGTTGACAGTAAATCTAGCTGGCCCAATGAGATTGGAGGGGGGGCACCAGGGGGGGCCAATCATATTCCAAGGGGGGGCGGTGCCACCCCATGCCCCCCCTCTAGACACGCCCCTGCATATAAAGCGTCAAGGTCTAGATAAAAAGCAGGCCTTTCCATATTCCACGCACGCAGATACCCTAAAAAAAACTGCAGATTTAACCTCTTAATTAAAAATAAATATAACTCTGTCATTTTTTTGGTCTAGATAGAAGCCTAATCTTGGGTCTTGTTTTAAATGAGACAACTTGAGGTTTGTCACTGAAGTATCACTGCTGGAGGTTTTTTTATCACTGCTGGAGGTGAAAATATTAAACAGAGGACATTTTATAGCAGTTTAAATATATTTTAATATTAAAAAATAATGCAATGCACAATCATTTTATAAAAAAAAAGATAAAAATGTTAATGTTTCACAAAATAAATAATGTAAACATGAAACAATAAGTCTCAAGTAGTTTGATAAAAATGTAAAATTAAAATCACAAAAAAAAAAAAATGTGGTTTGTGTCACTTTTTTAAGAGATAGTTTGGCCAAAAATGATATTAAATCCATGTTTTACTCACCCCCAAGCCGTCCGAGATGCATATGTCGAACACATGTTCAGTTATTTTAGAAACTGTCTTAAGGGGGTCGCACACTGGACGCGCAGCTCAGCGCCGCATCGAGTCGCGTCTAGGACAATTCAGAGGTAAACCGGAGTGCACATTAAATAGCGCAAGCATTGAAGATGGGTTGAGGCTGGGTCGTCCAACATGAAAATTTTCCAGAAGCACACAGCCAGAATAACCGAGGGGCTCTGTAAGAAGGATATCAAGTTTCTGGCATGGCATAGCCAGTCTCCAGACCTAAACCCAATAGAGAATCTTTAGAGGGAATTCAAACTCCGTGTTTCTCAGTGACAGGCCAGAAACCTGACTGATCTAAAGAAGATCTGTGTGGAGGAGTGGGCCAAAATCCCTCCTGCAGTGTGTGCAAATCTGGTGAAAAACTACAGGAAACGTTGACCTCTGTAATTGCAAACAAAGGCTACTGTACCAAATATTAACATTCATTTTCTAAGGTGTTCAAATGCTTATTTGCAGCTGTATCATACAAATAAACAGTTAAAAAATCATACATTTTGATTTCTGGATTTTTTTTGTTGATTATGTCTCTCACAGTGGACATGATGCACCTACGATGACAATTTCAGACCCCTCCATGATTTCTAAGTGAGAAAACTTGCAAAATAGCAGGGTGTTCAAAAACTTATTTTCATCACTGTATTTTAGCATTGTTGTTTAATAAAACCATGTGTTTATTGGGTTTTGGTACCTTAATTGCACCAATTATTATTGTCTCATCAAGACAAGATTGTCATTTTTTAAAGCCTTTGCTCCTCTAGGTCTATTTTTATTACCAAAAAATATCAGATTACTTGATCATCCTGAATTATCAAAATAATAGTTAGTGAAAACTCTATAAATTGGTTAAAACATTTAAAAATCTTGTGATTTCAGTTAAATAAAAGGATATTTTCTATTCATATATTTCATCATTGAGGATTTCTTAAAACTTCGTCCTGAAGTCTCAAGGTGAAAAACTCGTTTTATAGGTCTTAAAGGGGACCTATCATGAAAATCAGACTTTTTTCATGTTAGGTGCTATAATTGGGTTCCCAGTGTTTCAAACAACCTAGAAAATGTGTAAAAGATCAACCCAGTAACTTAGTTTTGGTAAACCATGCTCTCCAAGCATGTGGAAAAAATAGCTCATTGAAATTTGGCTCCGCTTGTGATGTCAGAAGGGGATAATACTGCTCCTTAATCTGCACTATCCAACCACAGCACTGCCATTTAGTGCAGAGATCAGCTCATTTGCATATTAAAGGACACATTTTTGCTCAACACCTACGAAGTGACAATTTTAACATGTTACAGTAAATTATATGTTGGATATTTTGAGCTAAAACTTCACATAAAAACTCTGGAGACACCAAAAATGTATTTGATATCTTAAAAAAATCATGGGAAATTTCCCCTTTAAATTTAATTCATAATGATCTTTAAAAGTCTTAAATTTGATTTGGTGAAACCTGCAGAAACCCTGCAATGAACACATGAATTGATGAAATGTATTGGTCCGTGAAGTTGCACTGTAAGTTGCTTAAAAGCTTCCGCTGGCAAAATGCATTAATGTAAGTGTAATAATTGAACACAGTACGTATGAGAAGTAAATCTGTGTGTCTCGCTCTCTCTTAATCTCAATATAGAGGTGTATCACAGGCTGAGGACATGAAAGACCAGAGTTTTCAGGTAAAGACCGTTTCCTTCTCTTCTACCTTACATCAGGGCCTTAAAAGGTTGTACATCAATGCTAAAAACTCAGTGTTGATATTTAATGGGATAGAAAACGGGTTTTCATTTATGTTTCGGGACTGTTCTGGTTTATGATGTGTTCATAATATTTGAGTGTTGATGATGATGTTACGATGCTGGTCTTCATCAGAATGCCACATCTGTGCGGGTAACTAAGGAGTCCGAATCGGAGGATGTGGAGAGCGTACCTGTGGAGAGTCCTCATGAGACAATCACAAGCTGTCAGTTCAGACGATTACAAAGCGAAAACAATCGATTAAAGGTACTCTAGTCACACCCCCTGAGTTATTGATGTCTGTCATTCACACTTTCATTGAGTGAATATATGCATGACACACAATAAATATGTAGTTTAACAGAGAACCTGTCTATCAAAGATCATCCTGCATTGTGACGTTTATTTTAATGTGGACTTTTCCTTTTTTGGACATTTTATCATTTTTGAGAGATGAATGTCAAACTGAATTTGCACATTTAAATCTGCATTTCAACTCCTCTCAGAAATTAATCACGTGTAATATTCAACCATTAAAGGGGACATTTCACAAGACTTTTTTAAGATGTCAAATAAATCTTTTGTGTCCCCAGAGTATGTGAGCAAAAATGTGCTGTTTTGGATGTGTCCTTTAAAATGCAAATGAGTTGATCTCTGCACTAAATGGCAGTGTGGTGGTTGGATAATGCAGATTATCGGGCGGTATTATCCCCTTCTGACATCACAAAGGGAGCCAAATTTCAATGACCTATTTTTCACATGCTTGCAGAGCATGGTTTACCAAAACAAATTTACTGGGTTGATGGAAGCACTGGGGAACCAATTATAGCACTAAAACATGGAAAAAGTCAGATTTCCCCTGTAAAACTTTTTTATTCAGGACATAAAAGTGTTAATGATATAAAAGTAAATAACTATAATTTGGCATCTGAACTATTTGGGCCCCCAATTATTTTTATTAGTAGTGACGTGGGTGTGGTAGATGGCCCAATGTTATATTCTTTCATAGGGCCCAAAATTGCAAGTCGCCTAGTTGCATGTCTTCCCTAAAGGTACTTTGGTTTAGGGCAGCTTTGACACAAACCTTACATTGGTCTAAAAAATTAAGATAAGATATAGATAGACAACAAAA